>NC_026003.2:56099401-56289716 GCF_000442705.2 Elaeis guineensis
AATAAGGATGAAGCTTCTATCGAGCATAGGTAGCTGTAGGCCATATGGGTTGGTTGTCCTCTTAACCAAAGAGTGTGGAGACCTGGTATGGCATACAGGTGAGATGTAAGGGTACATCATCATTGAACGTGACCAACTTCAGAGTATTTTGCTGTCGGAAATATCTCTGATGGGATATAGGTATAAGTGTCCCTTAGACCTGAGATCGCCTCAGTGACTTGCAAGCAACTCACTGTGCTTTGGTACTGGACTAACTGAATTTCTAATTCAGGGACGGAAGGCTTCTGGGCACAGTCAAGTACTTGCAAAGTCAGAGTGTGATCGAGATGAAATTCACCACTCCAAGAGTTGGAGAAAAATGAGTCGCTGTATTTCAATTTAGCAAAACCTTGGCCAGGGTAATCCATCAGATGGATTTGATATTTTGAAATACAATGTGGACAACCTGATCAGAGTTGACAGTTGAGCTCTGGGTGTCCTATGATCATTTTGGTCAAGGGATGAATTATATGAAAACTATATCTGCATGGGTTCTAAGGATGTTGTTCTACACATTCGACCTATCCGATCGTCGGGTACCATTGCTAGATGGTCACTTCGATTGTATAGAAATTTATTCCTATGCTACCGACTTAGGTTCGAACCTATGAGGTCACATACATTAGAGTTCATGATCCGATCAGATGGTTGATCAACGATTAAGAATCATTCTAGGGTTAAATGGTCAATACGATTGACATTTAACCCAGTGCAAGTGTTGCAGGAGGATCGATTAGCAATTTGATTGCTAATTGGCTTAATTTGATTAAGCCAATGGATTAAGATTAAGTCTAATTAAATATAATTTAATTAGATTTATTTTGGGCTTGATTGGATCAAGTCCAATTGGTTTATTGGATAAGCCAAGTGCAAGGAAAATTAGTCCTAGTTCAACTAGGACTTGGGTCAATCTAATTTCTAATTTGATTAGAAAATTAAATCAGATTTAAATCTAATTTAATCTGATTAATTAAGTTTTTAATTGGGTTAAGACCTATTTTAATTGGGTTGATCTAATTTTGATTTGATTTGGTTTGGGAAACCAAATTAAAATAAGTCACAAGACAGAATCCTAGTAAGACTAGGATTCCACCTTGCGCCACATAAGCCTTCTCCATGCCCTCTCTTATTCAACACCAATCTCCACTTATTTTGCGTGACAAAAGCCCTCTCCCAGATCTCTCCCACGTTCACAAAAGGTCTCCTCTCTTCTTTCTTACATGGAAGGTGGTTTGGATCAAATCTAAAAGGAATAAGTTTGGATTTCGAATTCTATGAGTAGAGTTTTAGAAATCCAAACTCTTTCAATTTTGCACCGAATTTATCCAAATTTTTTTGAAATTTTTGTGGCTTTTAGAGTTTACATTGTGCATCCTTTTCTAGTGATCTATGCACGAAAATATGGAGGAGGTGCTCAAGAGTTGGGTGTCCCTTAACTTGCCATGTTTGGATAAGCCTTGACTAGGTGTTTGACCTAGACAAGGACTCTATCATATCTCTCTATATAAGATGAGTTTCTTTGTGAAGTTTAGGTGAAGATGGAGTTTTGAGAGACCTTTGTTTCATCCAAAAATCAAAGAGAAATACCTTTGGGTCGTGGAATATAAAGATGCAAGTTTGGGTGTCTAGAGAGAAAACGTGAAGAAGAAGAGGGTCTTCTTCTAGGGTTTTTGTTTTCATATCTTTCCTCCCTCCATCTTGAGTTTTCTGAGAGCATCTCAGATCTGAAACTCCTCTTTCTATTTTTCATCTTTGGGAGAGTCCAAATCAAGAAGAAGGAGGCACCTGATCAACCATCAAAGAAGGATCAGCGCTAGTACTAGCATACTGTGCTGATTTCCTGAAGCAGGACTTCTGATCGAGATTCGTGGGCTCATGTGGATGACTCCTAGAGGCTGGACGCATGTGCGGCTTGCAACATCATCTTAAGCTCGGATCAGCGAGGTTAGAGCGTCTAACTTGCAAGGTAATAGATCTGATCTATTGTTTAATAATACATTAGATGTGGTATAAAAAATTGTTGATTTGATCAACATGTAGTTCATGCTATATTTATATATTTTAATTTTTGATTTAATGCTATGTAATAATCATGTAATAGGATCTTAGATCTAGGGATTCTCTAGTTTTTAAAAATAAATTTTGATTTATTTAGTCTTCTGCTGTATGATCTTGAAAAGTTTCAAGATCTAACCCTGAAATCCTAGATCTGGTTCCTACAACAGCCTTGTCAAAACAGGAGGAGACTCATCCTGACACGAGCTGAAACTGACTATCGAAAGAAGGGGAGGACCTCGTCCTGATGCAAACAAAGACTCGATTGATCGACAAAGAGGAAAGCTTTCTCAATGACTCCTCCACACTCTCACGACCCCGTCAAGAGTAGAGGGAGACCCTCACTCAACACAGAAGAAAAGGAGAGACGAAAAGAAAAGTGACGAACTACACTGGCGATAGGTGAAAAATAAACTACATCAAAATACAAGGGACCTCGTCTCGACGAGAGAGAAAACCCTTGTCGAAAATCTCTAGTCTCTAAGGGCAAATCGATACGGCGATGACCAAGAACCTTCAAACTACATCGGCAACGAACAAGATGGAAGACAAAGAAGCTCGGTGAACGATGACTCAATGCAGAACGATGAGGGATTACAAACTACGTCGACGCCAAACAAGACGGAAGACAAATGGAGTTTGGTAAACAACATTTAATACTAGAATGGACAAGGTAATAGACAATTTCATTTTTATTTTGTTGGTGAGTACATGTTACAAAGCCTTAAAGGCCAAAGATAAAAAAAAAAAAGAAAGAAGACAAAGAGCTCTAAGGAAGCCAGTTTCTTCTGACTTCGAGCTCTCGATTCCAGCCTTGCTATGGATTGCCTTAAATTTTTGACTTCCTCTTCTAGTTCCATCTTTTTCAGCAGCATATCCTAGTGCATTTGGTGGAACCACCGGTGCTCATCCTCTGACTCCCGAAGCCTCCTCCTCAAGACCTCAGATCTGCCTCAGCATCCTTGACTACTTGTGCTCGTGACCAGCTGAACTTTCAGCCACTGTAATTCGGCTTCCTCCTGCCCAAGGGCTACAGACAGTTCACCATAGTCCCCTCAAGGAGCAAAGCTCATCAGAACCTTGGGCGGGGGCAGGCTGGACTCTCTCGGACAGCCGCCTCTGAAGGTGGGCAACTTCGTCAATTGCCGTCTGGAGCCTCCTTCGGTAGTCCTCTACTTGTCTGCTCCAGCCGACTCGATGGGCGTCGTAAGTCACCTCAGTGTTGTAGCTATTTTTGAAGGTCGGAGAACCTCTTCGACCAGTCTTGGTTGCGGTCAGTCTGGACTGTGAGCCGGACGAGCTCTCTTCCAGTCGGCCGATCTTCTCCCGTGCGGTCGCCAGCTCGACTTTAAGGAGCTGATCTTGGAAGCTTGAGTCCAAGACCGATCGCTGGCACATTTTTGGAGTTCCTCAAGCTCCGTAATGAAGTCGGCTTTCTTTTGGTGTATTCCATGAAACTTTTCTTGTGGAGGTCCCGAAAGCGAGTAGCCTCCACAGTGGCCTCTGAGTGGCTCTCCTTCAGTCGGTGAAGTTCATCTTCAGCTTCTCGAATTTCCTTGTCAACTGACGAACTTTTCTTTGGAGATCTCGTATCATCGACTTCAAGGGAACACCCTCCGGCAGAGGAAGAGCTTCGGCAGGATACTGTCGTTGGAGGACAAGAGCGCCACGACTCAAATTAATGCAAGAAGACAAAGAAAAGGAAAAGAATACAAAAAAGGGGGGACCACCGTAAAGGCGAATCCGGCTTCATTGATCAAATAAATTTTAAGTACAAGAGAATGAGAGAAAAATCATCACAAGAGAAAATATAAAATTAGAAGTTTCGGACCTCTGGGGCAGAAGTAGAGGGGGTCGGTGTCCCCAGAAGATCGTCAGCGGTGGCCATGGCAGTCGACGAGGTCCCGACTGGAAGAGGATCGGCAGCGACTTCGGATGGTCTGGCTTCATCATCGGATGCCTCGTTCAGGAAGCCGAGATTTTAACTCGGGAAACCTCCCAGCCACCTTTCTTGGCAGAGCTCGAACCCTTGATGAAGGCATCCTAGCGAACTGAACCTTCAGATCCTCCATCTCGTGGGAGCCTTTGAACTCCTCCACTGCTCGAGCCTTGCCTCCGAGACCAGAGATAGAATCCACACTTTCAACTTGGAAACCTGCCCCTTCAGCTCGGAGACCTGTGCCCTTAATGCAGAGACCTCAGCCTCAGCCTTTCCTCTCTCCTCCTCCAAGCGGTCCTCAGATCGGACGAGGTTTGCCCCTCTTTTTCCAGTGCCTCTTAGAGGCTTAAGACCTCGACGATCTTCTCCTCAAGGCGGCGGCCCCGGCTAGGCGACCCTCTTCTGCCCGAGCTGCCTCCTTCTGGCGATCTTCGCCGCCTCGACGTTGGCGACGAGCTGGTGCCCAATCTGCAAGAAAGGTCGGGGAGTTGACATAAGGGCTGAAGAATAAATTAAAGAAGCAGGAAGAAGGAAAAGGATGAGTTAACCTACTTCGAGGAAAGATCCCAGAGAGTCCAGACCCACAGCTTGGGATCGGCGAGGACAATCCTCTCAACTACCTCAGGCAGAATGCACCCTTCGATCAGCCTCTTTATTAAGTCCTGTTGTTAAAGAGATTTTCCCCCAGGTCTTTCTCGGAGCCGCAGCCCTGCGACTGCGACTCCTCTGGGCCAGGGTCTTTTTTCTCTTCCTCCCTTCAGCCCCGGGTGCCCTCTCAAGACGAACCTCCGAAATGGGACCCTCGGCTAGGGGGCTCTGCGAAAGGGCTCAGGGGACTCCAGGTTCGGCGTCGAAAGGGGCTTCGACGGCAACGGGCCTCGGAGCAGGCACGATCGAGCTTGTCCCTTCTGTCCTGGCTTTCTTCACCGACCCGAAGCCGAAGCATCTTTTCTCTTGTGGGTCTTGAGACCCTGGGCCAACCTTCGAGCCACGCTCGCATCCATGTCTGCGATAAAGAAAATCAACATAGCTTCGAGATGGAATAAGAAGAAGGGGAAGCACCAAAAAAAAAAAAAGAAGGAAAGAAAATGGTACCAGCAGGGTTAAGGGGCTTAGGCCGACGTTGAACAAAAGTTATTCCCTCAGAAGTCGGAGAGGAGGGGGGCTTGATAGGCCTCAAGCTTTTTGGAGGCCTCGAGGTCATCCCCTTCCAGAGTAGAAGCCCGACGGACAGAATCCTCAGGGAGCCCCAAGGGGATAATCCTAGCTCCAAGGTCGGGTATCGGACATAGAAGAACTTCTCCTTTCAGTTATGGACAGA
The DNA here is from genome assembly GCF_000442705.2 of Elaeis guineensis. Classification (NCBI taxonomy): domain Eukaryota; kingdom Viridiplantae; phylum Streptophyta; class Magnoliopsida; order Arecales; family Arecaceae; genus Elaeis; species Elaeis guineensis. The sequence continues at coordinate 56,104,756 of NC_026003.2, forward strand.
AGAGGGGACACCTTTCAACAACCCCTTTCTACCAAACTGGGGGGAGAAGTACCACAATCCTTTGTCGAGGGATGGCGCTTGAAGGTGTAGAAGTTCCTAAACAAAAAAAGAGTCGGCCGAACTTCGGCTAAACTACAAAGAGAAAGAAACCCTATCAAAAATCTAAAGGAGTTCGGCACAACGAAAACTAGAGAAATATTCAGAAATGAAAGAGAGCAACGACAAAGGACGGTAGCAGAAGCCGAAGTCCGGTACGGAAGGCCTCCTGGTACAGGCAGAAGCGACCAGGAGGAGAGGCGCTAGCCCGGTCAGATGGCCCGGGAAGCTCCAGCTCGTATTCCGGAGGAATCCCATACTGAATCCTTATCAGTGAGAGTTCATCTGGAGTCAAAGAGCTGGGGATGGTGTCCAGCGCAAAGGCCAGACAGGATTCGGTCCTAGCTACGGGTTCATCTATGGTACCAGTACTATGGGAAATTGGGACTGACGAACACCTAGAACTGCTAGAAGAGAGGTATCAGAGGATATTTTAGATCAAATGGAAGCCACAAAAATCTCAGAAAATCGAGAAAAATAGCAAATAGGTCCCGAGAAAGCTAAACAAACAGAATACGAAGAAAAAGGATGGGAAAACGTCAGAAAGTTCCAGAACTGACCTAGATTGACCCCAGGAGTGCAGGAAGATGGCAAGGATGATGGAGGTCGACCCGGAGGATGCCTAAGGCCGGGAAGGATGCTAGAGGAAGCTGGAGCTCTCAGGGAAGAAGAGGGGAACCAAGGGACTCTCTCAAGTAAGGTGGAACCCTGAAGGAGGAGAACATATTTAATAGACCCCGGGATCCGACGCAATAATGATTACGGATCTCCTCTGGCCAGCCTGCACTCACCGCGTCTCCCACTCACCTCGACAGACTGTTGGAAATGACTGGCAGCTGACAGAGTCATTATTACGTCATACCTAGAGCCACGCTCCGATGGGAATTCTAAAAAGAAGAAATCTTTTTCGAAAAGGCTCCAGTACCAGCGTGCCGAACATCAAAATATCTGACAATCGTCGAGTATGAAAATCGAGGAGAGCAACTTCGGTCGTGAGAATTTCTCTGTACTTCCTTCATTCGAAACCCGAACTCGAAAGTAGGAGGACGGTGTTGGGTATAAAGTACACCCCCCGGTCGAAGTTCATAAAAATTTATTCCTTCAAGGCTCTTCCGACTCCCGACCTTATATGTGGTGCCTCTCCGAACTCTCTCGACCGTCTGGACTTCTCCGACAATGGACTTCTGCGTTCACCCATCGGGCCGCCCTAAAGGCCCTCTAGGCCTCACTGACAGTCGACCTCCTACAACAGCCGACCATTCCCCAAGTCTCTCCTGGACTTCTTTCGATCGCGGACGACCCTACTCCGAACTTCTTCCGATCTTCGTCAGCACCCGAGCTCCCCGACAATGAGATCTCTACAGTAACCAGACTCCTTTCAAGTTTCTACGGCGGTCGACCGCCTTCCGGATCCCGTCCAAGCTCCTGTGAGAGCCGAACTTTTACTACGAACGGTCTACTCCGAACTCCTACAGCGGGCTAGCTATCCTAGATGTCTACTGTAAGCAAATTCTGTTCAAGCCTCTACTATAAATAAATTTCTTCCGAACTTCTGTTACAGGTAGACTCCAGCCGAGCTACTCCATAGCGAGTGGGCCCTGGACGAACTTCTACAGCGGGACACTACTCCGAGCTTCCACGACAACTGATACTCGCCCGAGCTCCTACAATAAACGACCCCCCTTCGACCTCTCGCAAGAACTGAAGCCCGTTCGAACTTCTCCAGCGGATGGATTCCAGACGAGCTTCTACGATGGACGAGCTTCAGCAACTAGGTCCTGCGATAGCCGATCGCCTCCGATGTCTGCCGAGCCTCTCCAGCGCTATCCGAAGTCCATCACCGGTCGACCTCCCATCGGACTTCCCCGACGGACAATTTCGAATGAGCTTCCGCATCAGATAAATCCTAGACTGACTTCTCCGGACTTCATCAACAAAGATCTCCGTCCGAGCTCCTACAGCAGATGACTCCCACCTGAAATGTCAGCATCTGAAGCGTCCGACAACAGTAGATTCATCAGCGACCTCGAAACATCCAAGCCTCTCCTAGAATGATGATGTAAAGAGCCATTCTGCTCCATCAGGCATCCCAGCCGAGCTTCAGCCGATGGATCCAAACCCTCTGACAAGTCACGACTAGAGCCGCCATCCTGTGCCACTCTCTGCAATGGATTCCATGCAGCTCCACCACTCTCTGACAAGTCACGACAAGAGCCACCCACCTGCTCCACTCTCTGCAATGGATTCCATGTAGCTCCACCACTCTCTGGCAAGTTCCGACAACGGACACTACTCCACTCTCCGCAACAAGCTCCACGTGGCCCTGAACGACCCCTGACGCCACTACTCTCCGTAACAAACTCCACGCGGCTCTGAGCGGTCCACTACCAGACGGTTACAGACGTCGCCGTTGGTCAGTTACGCCCTCTGTCTATAAATAAGGATCCCCAGTACGTTCTTCTGAACGTACTGGGGGCTGGTAACTCTATCTCAAAACTCTGCCAAAATTTTTGCTCGAGCACTCCATTTCTGTTGAAGCAGAGTACTGACTTGAGCGTCGGAGGATCTTGCCAGAGCACCCCCAACTTTGGTTTAGACTTTCTTTGCAGGTTCCAGCGGCGGTCGTGGTCATCCCAGCTCCAGCTTCTTCGACCTCGACGGAATTCTGCACCAACAATAGTATATCCCACTACCAAATAAAATAGAATATATGGGGTCATACACAAAAAAGATCTTTATCCGATCAGATGGTTGATCAGTGATTATGAATTGTTATTAGGTCTAATCATCAACGTGATTGATGATTAATCCAGTGTAAGAGTTACAATAAAGTAATTCACTAAGAGTTAGCGAGTTGTTGGAGGATTAAATAGTAATTAGATTACTAATTAGCTCAATTTAATTGAGCAATGGGGTTCAGATCAAGTCTAATTGAATTAGATTCAATTTGATTTGATTTAGATTTGATTAGATCAAGCCTGATTGAGTTATGAGATAACCCAATTGCAAGGAAGATCAAATTCTTATTTAATTAGGATTTAGGTTTGACCTAATTTCTAATTGAATTAGGATTAATTAAGAGAGTTTGGATTCCTATTTGGACTAGGAATCCTCCTCTAACTGAGTGCAACTAAACCCTAACTAAATTAGATTTGACTAAGATTTGATCCAATCATCAAGAGAGAGCCCAAGTTGACTGGGACTCTCTCTCTCTTGGCCATCCAGAAGCTCTCCATGCCAACCCTTCTCACATTCACCCTCTTCATATTTGCATGAGATTATTTATGCTAAAAGGCTTTAGTTGCCCCTTTCTCAATGCCCAAAAGGTATGGATAATGATAAAGAAAGTTTTAAATTTGATTTGAAACTTATTCCTTATCAGGATGAGGTAGGTTTGACCTCATCCAATCTCTTGGATGCCACTTACAAAATAACTTTTCTTTTGTGCAACAAAAGGGAGAGGTTTTCATCATGAAATAGATCTGGTAGGGGAGTGGAAAAAGTGAGGGGCAGTAGTCTTCTTTTTGGCATGAGAAAAATAGAGGAGAGGCATCTCCTCTTGGGTGTGAGATCCCTAGAGTTTCATCTAAGATTTTGGAAAGAGAGAAAAAGAAAAGAGAAAAAAGTTTTCTTAAGGATTTTCTTCTTTCTCCTCCACATATTCTTCCTCGCCTATTCTTCCACTTGTTCCTCTTCAGAGATCTGAGAGAGTCTGAGAGATCTGAAGAAGAAATCAGAATCAACTATAAGGAGATGACTTCTGCAAGGGAGCCAGCACCAATATAAAGTCAGGAGCCTCTGATCGGATCGAAGACTTTACAAGGATATCTGTAGAGGCCAAACACGTATGTGGCTCTGCAAAAACCTCATCGGATTACCATGATCATCAGTAGTAGAGATCAATGACCCACGCAAAAGTATGGAGATCGGATCTCCGAGTTTTCTATTTAATTTAAATCTGATTTTAATTTCAACATCTTAAAATGCGTATGATCGATCATGTTAGCTGTAGATTAGATCTACTTAATGTATGTTAGATAAATTAAATATTTAATCTAGATCAAATTTTTTATTCCACTGCATTCGTAATTTTTAAAAGTTAAAAATCTATATGTTCTGATTTTTGTATGTATAATCATGGATGTGCAACATCTTTCAGAATAGCCTACGAAACCCCCTCATTTTTGAAGGAACCAGATCTAGGGTTTCAGAGTTAGATCTTGAAACTTTTTCAAGATCATACAGCAGAAGACTAAAATAAATTAAAATTTATTTTCTAAAATTAAAAAATTTTTAGATCTAAGATCTTATTACATGATTATTACATAGCATTAAATCAGAAATCAAAATATATAAATATAGCATGAACTACATGTTGATCATATCAACATGTTTCTATACTACATCTAATGTATGTATTAAACAATAGATCAGATCTATTACCTTGCAAGTTAGACGTTCTAACCTTGTTGATCTGGGCTTGAGGATGATGTTGCAAGCCGCACACACGTCCGACCTCTAGGAGTCATCCACACGAGCCCACGAATCTCGATCAGAAATCCTGCTTCAGGAAATCAGCACAGTATGCTAGTACTGTGCTGATCCTTCTTTGATGGTTGATCAGGTGCCTCCTTCTTCTTGATTTGGACTCTTCCAAAGATGAAAAGTAGAAGGAGGAGTTTCAGATTTGAGACGCTCTCAGGAAACTCAAGATGGAGGGAGGAAAGATATGAAAATAAAAATCCTAGAAGAAGACCCTCTTCTTCTTCACGTTTTTCTCTCTAGACACCCAAACTTGCATCTTTTATATCTCCACGACCCAAAGGTATTTCTCTCTAATTTTTGGATGGAACAAAGGTCTCTTAAATCTCTGTCTCTTTCTAAAATTTCATGAAGAAACTCATCTTATATAGAGAGATATGATAGAGTCCTTGTCTAGGTCAAACACCTAGTCAAGGCTTATCCAAACATGGCAAGTTAAGGGACGCCCAACTCTTGAGCACCTCCTCCATATTTTCGTGCATGGATCACCAGCAAAGGGTGTACAATGTAAACCCTAAAAGCTATAAAAATTTCAAAAAAAAATTTGGATAAATTCGGTGCAAAATTGAAAGAGTTTTGGATTTCTAAAACTCTATCTCATAGAATTCGAAATCCAAACTTATTCCTTTTAGATTTGATCCAAACCACCTTCCATGTAAGAAAGAAGAGAAGAGACCTTTTGTGAATGTGGGAGAGATTTGGGAGAGGACTTTTGTCGCACAAAATAAGTGGAGATTGGCGTTGAATAAGAGAGAGGGCGTGGAGAAGGTTTATGTGGCGCAAGGTGGAATCCTAGTCCTACTAGGATTCTGTCTCATGACTTGTTTTAATTTGGTTTCCCAAACCAAATCAAATCAAAATTAGATCAACCCAATTAAAATAGGTCTTAACCCAATTAAGAATCTAATTTAATCAGATTAAATTATATTTAAATCTGATTTAATTTTCTAATCAAATTAGAAATTAGATTGACCCAAGTCCTAGTTGAACTAGGACTAGTTTTTCCTTGCACTTGGCTTATCCCATAAACCAATTGGACTTGATCCAATCAAGCCCAAATCAAATCTAATTAAATTATATTTAATTAGACTTAACTCAGCCCATTGGCTTAATCAAATTAAGCCAATTAGCAATCAAATTGCTAATCGATCCTCCTGCAACACTTGCACTGGGTTAAATGTCAATCGTATTGATCATTTAACCCTAGAATGATTCTTAATCGTTGATCAACCATCCGATCGGATCATGAACTCTAATGTGTGTGACCTCATAGGTCCGAACCTAAGTCGGTAGCATAAGAACAAATTTCTATACCAATCGAAGTGACCATCTAGCAATGGTACCCGACGATCGGATAGGTCGAATGTGTAGAACAACATCCTTAGAACCCATGCGGATATAGTTTTCATATAATTCATCTCCTTGATCAAAATGATCATAGGACACCCCAGAGCTCAACTGTCAACTCTGATCAGGTTGTCCACATTGTATTTCAAAATATTAAATCCATCTGATGGATTACCCTGGCCAAGGTTTTGCTAAATTGAAATACAGCGACTCATTTTTCTCCAACTCTTGGAGTGGTCAATCCCATCTCAATCACACTCTGACTTCGCAAGTACTTGACTGTGCCCAGAAGCCTTCCGTCCCTGAATTAGAAATTCAGTTAGTCCAGTACCAAAGCACAGTGAGTTACTTGCAAGTCACTGAGGCGATCTCAGGTCTAAGGGACACTTATACCTATATCCCATCAGAGACATTCTCGACAGCAGAATACTCTGGAGTTGGTCACGTTCAATGATGATGTACCCTTACATCTCACCTGTATGCCATACCAGTGTCTCCACACTCTTTGGTTAAGAGGACAACCAACCCATATGGCCTACAGCGACCTATACTCGATAGAAGCTGTCGTCCTTATTAACAGCTTATCATTTGGTCGTGAACAGTTTTAAGGACTAATCGATAAATCCTCTCTTTATCGAACTTAAATAGTCCTAAGGACTTCATCATAACAACGGAGTTCATTAGAAGATGAAAGCTTATGATGAAAATGCCAAATATATTTTATTTATTAACAAATCAATTACAATACTTAGTTGCTCAACCGTCAACAGCTTGATGATTGGCTTTTTGGGACACATTTTCCAACAGTTTTTCAGCGAGCCAACGTCTCATGAAGAAGGCCCCTCGCTTTTTAGCAAACAGAGCCGACAAAAAATCTTAGCAACCAAACTAGAGTCAAAGAAGGCACTCTCGGTACGTCTTTGGCCATCTTGAAATATTTCCTTCGTCCGACCCAATTATGATTCGGACTCGGGAGTAGAGGGGCTATTGTTCGGGTTGATTTTGTCCTAGCCGAAGATGTGAAGCATGCAAGGACATCTCGGGCCTCGCTAGCTTCTCCTGTTTCATTTACTTCGGATCCCTTTCAATCCTTGATCGCGGTCCTTACTTCGACAGTCTATTTTTGTCGAACCTTGATCTAGTAGGGAGCTGGTCTTATTCGGCAAGGGTTGACCATCAACAGATCTTAGAATCCCATGCCATTAATGGGTGTGGCCCCCACGCACCATGAGGTGACATTACTCATCCAACTTAAGCAGGTCAGAAGGTCAGATATGATCTTCAAAGATATTCAATGGAGGCAAAAGGACTTTGACGATCTCTCCCTATCCCCGTGGAGTATACGAAAGAAGAATTGATCTTTCTAGATTTCCAAATCCTACACCTCATTCAAAAGCACCCATGATATCCAGTTGGCTCTAGAACAGAAAAGGTAGGTGCAATAACTACCCCATCAATCTCAATCAGGAGTCTCGCCATGTCACGTCTGAATTGGCCCCATGATTTCTCGCAACAGTTTTCATGATGCTAGCTACAAAAAGAGCCTATAGGAGGCCTCCTAAGATATGAAATCTCCTCTCCTTACATGCTCATTCCTTCTCTTCTGTTGTCAAATTTCTGACTTGAGTGTCAGAGGGTTCCCGCTGGAGCCACTTCCGATTCGGGACTTTTTTTTCAGGTCCTGCTGTCGCTGACTTGCCGTTATCACTCAACTCCAATTGATCCGACCTCGAGATAAAAATCTGCATCAATATTGATCAATCAAAAAGTTAATCAATTTTTCTATAACATTAATCCAACAAGGAGCGGACCCTTAAGGAACTTTTAGGGAAAAAAGATTCCAATTCCTATCCTTGGGAAAAAAAAAGCCCATATCTCACATATATTTTTCTGTCTCATGAAATATGAAAATTTTATTCCTATGTGAATATCACTTTCCAACCTATCTCCTTTAACTAAACAAGTGGAGTTTCTATTTTTTCCTTGATCACACTTTCCCCATTTCTCTTTCCGCAGACCAGATGAGTCCTGTGGGATTGTCAATCTGGCTGCCTATTCTCTGTTTGGTAGAATAAGCTCTGATACCAGTTTTATTCCAATTCTATTTTTGTTCCTAATATAGCCTAAAAGATACAAGCTAGAAAACCCCACCTCACCCTGTTTTTCTTGGGTACGGGGGGAACAGACAAAAGAAAGAAATACTTCCTATAGAGATAAACTAAACCTGTAAAAAAGTATACACAGAAACAGAGAGCCAATGACGGCGTCTGAAGAACCTTCTCCGGATCCTTCCCATTAGTCCACGGAACATAGATCACAATGCTGTAAGGCCTCCACCTCACCCTGTTGAATAAATGGATCGTATTCAAGTCTAAATACTATGGCTGCATCTAATTAAGTTGAAGTAATGCTGGATCTGGACACAACTTGCCTTAACCTTGTGTCTAATTTTGTTTTCACAGGTTTTATCAGGAAAACCTGAATTATAATTGTGACCCAGAAGGTACAGCAGTCACTGTTTCAGATTTACTAGCACTCGTTTGTGTTTAGGTTTGACTTGAATTCTAAGTTTAAATCGACGGATAAGGTTTCAGTCCTAAACAAATTAATTGATTCTATTCTCAAAGTGTGTCCGGCACAACATGGTGAAAACTCACCTGTAAATGCTCATATATTTTACAGAACTAGGGCCAATCAATGCCTACACTTTTATAACAAATAAAATTATGTTTGTTATGGATCTAAATTCCAGATCCAAAACCAAATGGACAATCAAAAACTTAGTGCTGCCTGCCAAAAGTTTGCCAAAGGGTCCTCAAAATCTTAGCTCATGGAACAAATATATCTAGATGAAGAAATTAATCAGGTTAAGAGCATAATTAACTTGGATCACAGTTGGACCTAAGTAGGGTAGGCTCCAACCTAATAGCACGTAGCTGATTTGTTGATGCGCTGGAAGCCACATGTCAACTACCATTTTTCAACGGTAAGTCAACCTACCATATTCTTCCCGTCTTGTAGTCCCATCTGAAGGAGTCCAGGATTTATATATGTGACAGGTATTATGCCAAAGGACTGTGGAGTCGCAAAGCAGATGGTTTAGTTGCAGCTAGTTAGAAGCAGCCAAACATGGCCGATGAAGGAAAGCTCGCCTGTGTCACTGGGGGCACAGGCTTTGTGGCGTCAGTGCTCATCAAGCAATTGCTGGAGAAACGCTATGCTGTGAATACCACTGTCAGGGATCCTGGTTTGTACTGGGAGCATTGCTAAACTAACATCAACCTCACAAACAAACATAAAAACCAAGATTAGCGTTTGATTAATCTCATGTAGGTTATTTTTGGGAAAGTTAATGTTAGTTTCGTATTTCTCATGCATTGGTGACCTTGCTCCATTCATTTTCATTTCTTGTTCTTCTCTTCATCTTTTACTTTTGGATTAGCAAGCAATTAGCCTCACAGAAGCACGAGTGATTTCAAAAGCAAACTCGCTGTAATTTTAACTTCTTGGAAATGGCTAGAAGGAAGGGTGGGGGAGGGAGCAATGGAAGGGATTTGCTTGGCTGTCAGTTTTTTCATTCGAATATTGTTTTTTGGAATAGTAGAAATAACCTTTTGGTTGGTTTTTAGTATGTCAATAGTCCAGGAATTGTGAAGTTGGTGAGCTCACCATTCCCTTCTCACTTCACCTTCACTACTTGAACTTGTCCATTCCTCAGATTTTGCATCACCTGTACATGCAAACATGTCATTTCACTGTCTTACTCTATAGTTTTCTGTATTTCTAATTTTGTTGGTGTAGAGAATTCGGAAAAGATCGCACACCTCAAGGAGATGCAAAATCTAGGTTCCTTGAAAATTTTCCGAGCAGATCTGAGGGATGAGGGGAGCTTCGATGAAGCAGTGGCTGACTGCGATTATGTCTTCCATGTTGCAGCTCCAGTGAATCTGAACACTGATGATCCTGAGGTACTTGCACAATCTTAAACCAGAAATGGGGGACAATTGCTCACCTTGTGCATATATGTGCATATCATGTGCACGTACTTGTGTGGGTGTGTGCAAAGGTGCTGTGTGTGCACATGTAGACTAAGCCTCGAGGTAAACTAAAAATCCAAGAAAGTTAAAGAATAGAAAAATTGGGCAGGGCAGGAGGGTTGCATTGGTGCATGTAAGTATGCATCCATAGAGCATCAAGTCTCGGCTCCAAAGCCATTTCATGGATACGTTTCCAAAATGAAAGAAACTATTAGACATGGGTTACTACGGTGCGCCAACCATAACCTCATTAAACTTCCCTTGCGGATGTAGGAGGGCAGGATTGGTTTGACTAAGGAGAGACTAGTCAAATTACAAATATGCGACAGCACAACACTTGCATGGAGGGATATAAGTGGACTTCCCTTGTAAACTATTCAGGCAGTCATCACTACATATTGTCAACTTTACTTGCCACCATTCTAAGAGAAGGTGTTTGAAATCACTTACAAATTCCCATACTAGTTCATAAATTTAGTCTAGACATCGAACCAAGCGAGCATATAGAAGCATAAGAATATAAGGATTGCGAACAATTATAGTTCCTAGTTGTCTTATTAATCAATAAATTTTTTTATCTAATGTTGATGATAGAATGAGCTTATCAAACCTGCTGTCCAAGGAATTCTGAATGTGATGAAATCATGCCTGAAGGCAAAGTCAGTGAAGCGCTTTGTTCTAACATCATCAGCAGTTAGTGTCTCTGTTAAAAAGCTTAGAGAGAATGGTCTTGTGTTGGATGAGGAATCTTGGTCGGATATGGAGTTTCTAACTGCCGAGAAGCCCCCAACATGGGTAAGCCATTGAAGGAACCTCACACTCAAGAGTACTGCCAAGCAATGACTGATAATAACAGTTGATGTACGTGATATTGCAGGGATACGGAGTCTCCAAGATGCTTACAGAGAGGGAAGCATCAAGATTTGCACAAGAGAATAATATCAACCTTCTCACCATAATACCTGCCCTTTCAATTGGTCCTGCACCTGTTGCCAGAGCTGCACCAAGCATTGGCATGGCTCTGTCCTTGCTAACAGGTGAGGAGCAAGATCTCCAAGGTTGCTTGTGGCTCAAAGATAAGTAGTAGAGTATGGATATTTTTCCCACTGAAATAGTTATTTCTTTTAATCTTTTTCCCTGGTTGCAACCACTCTGACAGTGAGAGTGTTCTTGTCCACATGAAAAATGGAGGAATAGAGAAGGGCCTTATTCCAGGAATAGTGCTACTTTCAGTCCCTCATTTAAATAGTTAATCCAGGAATAAGCAGAACTGCCAGGAATTATTAGCCCTCCCTCACTTATATTACTTAAACCGACATAGGTCCCCAGTGGTCGTTTGAATGTTTTGATACAAGTTAGATGATCGATGATTATGTTAGCTACTGCTTTGGAAGAGCTTTGGAGAATTTTCTTTCAGATTAATTTGACTATTGATGGCATTCACAGGTAATGAAATGCTGCTTAATGGTTTGAAGGTCATGCAATCACTCTCTGGCTCAATCTCAATCGTACATATTGAGGATGTCTGCAGAGCTCATGTATTTGTTGCTGAGAATGAATCTGCTTCTGGCCGTTACATTTGTTGCTCAATTAACACAGCTTTGCCAGAGCTCGCACGCTTCCTCGCAAAACGATACCCACAGTACAAAGTCCCTACCGAGTAAGCACCCCTTGTCTTCGCAAAGCTTTCTTCTCAAATCATTGTAACAAGGGAATACCTTCCAATGTCTCTCGAACTCCCTCGAGGCCTCACTAGATCTTCCTCTGACTTGCTTCTCTACAAGTTTATCCTTGGTTAAGGAACCTAGGTAGGTTCCCGGTTGATAGAGATTTTCAACCAATTCCTGACAACTTCGCTTGAGGTTATCTTACAACTTCTCTCTTTATCTTCCTGATTCATCCATATACATCAAAACCCTCTACTGCCTTCTATTTCACCAGTTAGTCTTAATTTCTTATCCGCAGCTGAACCTTGATTGGTGCGACGCCTGTGTTTTTTTTTTCACAAAAAAACATTTCTTTCTTTTTTTTTGGAAAAGACATTCCGAACCATGTGTTCCCTTGCCTCTAACGCATCCACCTCAACAGTTTCGTCCCTTAAGAAGTCATCTTGAGTGATTAATCCCTCCTCATGCACTACCATCTCCTGAATCACACAACAAATGCTATCGTTTGCATCCATCCAGAAGTAAGACCTACCAATTCCTTTTGGAACTGAGGACACCACACCTCAAGGCCACTATGGAAGCAAAATAAATGGCTATTGTTTTACAAAATCAAATCATACCAATTTAGCAGTGAATAAAACATACTTATCATAAATTCAGGTACCGATTGATTTTCCTTCTTATGAAAATTACTTGCAGTTTTGGAGAACTACCAGAAAAGGCTGAGTTAAGCCTCTCCTCAGAGAAGTTAATCAAAGCAGGGTTTGAGTTCAAGTACGAGCAACTTGAACAAATCTATGATGAAGCTGTCAAATATGCCAAGGCCATAGGACTGCTGCCATCAGAATGAGGCTAACGTCATGTACTAGAAGATAAGAATGTACGAAGCAATCATCAAGTATTCTCTGGATTGTTTCCAATAAAAGTCTTCTGCCTAGAATGGCAGCATGGAGTTTATGGTTAGTTGCGCCCTACATATTATTTAGGAGCTTCAAGCTGGTTAATAGTTTTTTTTAATCTGTCAGCTATGTTGTTATCCTGTTCTGAAGCTGGAGTAACTGCATTTCTATATGCACTTACCATATTTACCTAAAGTGTAGTGGCTCTATGCCACCTTGTTTTGATATTGAATAACTACATATTGATTAGGCTACTACACAAAGAAGAATGATGTATGGTGAACTACGATTCTCCTATTCACTAAGATTTCCCCATAAGTTTGATAATCAAAAATAAGTATTCCAAGAAGAAATAGGTTAATCCATCTAAGAGATCCAGTTCTTCCTTTCACATCCTTATCTCCTGGATTATTATAAGAGATAATTTTAGAGATTCCCCTTAAAATTTGGCTCAATTGCACTGAGATCCCAAAAGTTTAAAATATTGCTAACAAACCCCAAAACATTAAAATCATTGCAAAGTGAGTCAACCATCTATTTGAATTCTAATACTATTAACGGAATCAGAAAAAAGATGAAAATACCCTTGCCTCAAAGAAGCTATTTTTTATCATTTATCTACTTACACAAATCTCAAAGCACTTCATTCTTTATCATTTATTTGTCCACACAGATTTTAAAGTATCCCATCCATTATCATTCATTTGCCAACATGGGTCTCAAAGTGCTCTTATTTCAATCATCCATCTATGTATACAGATCTTAAAGAACTTCATTCTTTATAATCCATTCGCTTGCACAGATTGCAAAATACCCTATCTATGATCCATTTACTTGGATAGATCTCAAAGTGCCTCATCTGTGATCATTCAACTACACAGATGTCAAAGCACTCAATCAACTATCATCTATTCACCCACACTTGCACAGATCTCAAAGCATAGATCTAGGTTTACTGAATTTTGACCTAACCAACCCACTCCAACTCATTTGATTTTTGAGTCAATTTTAAATCTTCTACTCTAAGATCTGATTGGATCCAAATCTGATATACCATTAGGATCCAAATCTATTTGAACTACTAAATTGTAATTTAAGACTTGTATGAGCAATGTCTTTAATATAATGATAGGGTTAAGATTGCTTTTATATCATAATTTATTTTAAGAACAATATTATTCATCGCCTATTTTATATCACTAATAGTTGTTAGCTATGTATATAGTAATTAAAATTTATTTGGCTATTGTTGGGTATAAAATACCCACAGCCGAAACCCTCCGCAGAATCGACTACAGAACAGCTCCGCCCGGACTCCTACGGGAGCCGGGCTCCGCCGCCGACATCAACTACAGCACAGATCCGCCCGGACTCCTACGGGAGCCGGGCTCCGCCTCCGACATCAACTACAGAACAGCTCCGCCCGGACTCCTACGGGAGCCGGGCTCCGCCTCCGACATCAACTACAGCACAGCTCCGCCCGGACTCCTACGGGAGCCAGGCTCCGCCGCCGACATCAACAATAGCACAGCTCCGCCCGGACTCCTACGAGAGCCGGGCTCCGCCTCCGACATCAACTACAGCACAGCTCCGCCCGGACTCCTACGGGAGCCAGGCTCCGCCGCCGACATCAACAACAGCACAGCTCCGCCCGGACTCCTACGGGAGCCGGGCTCCGCCTCCGACATCAACAACAGCACAGCTCCGCCCGGACTCCTACGGGAGCCGGGCTCCGCCGCCGACATCAACAACAGCACAGCTCCGCCCGGACTCCTACGGGAGCCGGGCTCCGCCACCGACATCAACTACAGCACAGCTCCGCCCAGACTCCTACGGGAGCCAGGCTCCGCCGTCGACATCAACTACAGCACAGCTCCGCCCGGACTCCTACGGGAGCCGGGCTCCGCCCCCGACATCAACTACAGAACAGCTCCGCCCGGACTCCTACGGGAGCTGGACTTCACCTTTAACTTTGATTGCGGAGGGCTCCGTCCGGACTCTTACGGGAGCCAGGCTCCGCTCTCAGTATCAACTGCTGGTAAGCACCATCCGGACTCCTGCGGGAGCCGGACTTCACCTTTAACTTTGATTGCAGAAGGCTCCGCCCGGACTCCTACGGGAGCCGGGCTCCACTCTCGGTGTCAACTGCTGGTAAGCTCCATCCGGACTCCTACGGGAGTCGGACTTCACCTTTAACTTTGATTGTAGAGGGCTCCGCCCGGACTCCTACGGGAGCCAGGCTCCGCTCCCAGTATCAACTGCTGGTAAGCTCCGTCCGGACTCCTACGGGAGCCGGACTTCACCTTTAACTTTGATTGCAGAGGAATCTGCCCAGACTCCTACGGGAGCCGGGTTCTGCCCGCAACTTCAGCTCCGAGAGGGTTCCGCCCGGACTCCCACGGAAGTCGGGCTCCACCCACGACCCCAACCGCCAGGAGGACCTCTCCCGGACCTCTCCAGAGGCCGGGCTCCGACCGCTGTCGAGCTTCAATCAACAGATCCGCGCCCCCTGGCAGGCCACCATAACGGCCACGATCCTGCTCCACTTCCTGTGGCGGATTCCGCGCAGCTCCATCATTCCCTGACAGGCCGCAGTAACCATCGCAGCTCTGCTCCACTTCCTGTGGTGGATTCCGCACAGCTCCACTACCCCTTGGCAGGCCACAATAACGGCCACGAACCTGCTCCATCTCCTGCGACGGATACCGGGCGATTCTCCCATCCGCTGGCAAGTCACGACAACGGACGCCGCTCCACTCCTTGCAACTGATTCCACGTAGCGAGCTGCGATGATGGCCACGATTCCACTCCACTACCTCTCGCAATAAATTCTCCCTGACTACGGGCGGCCCACGACCAGACGGTTACAGACGTCGCCATCGATCTGTTACCTCCTCCGCCTATAAAAAGGGGGATCCAGATACGTTATTCTCTAAGCTCATTTCTTATCTCAAAACTCTGCTAAATTCTCCGTTCGAGCACTCCATTCTTGTTGAGGCAGAGAACTGACTTGAGCGTCGGAGGGTCTTGCCGGAGCAACCCCACCTCCGGTTTAGACTTCCTTTGCAGGTCCCGACGGCGACCGCGGCTTCCCCACTCCAGCTTCTCCGACGCAGCAGATTTTTGCACCAACAGGATTGGCGCTAGAGGAAGGGCGTGAACCTTCGCAGCACCCTTGTTCTTAAAGGAGTGTTCAACGGAGCCACCTCCGATCGTCTCTCTGTCACCCACTCCTAATCTTCCCCCGCGAGATCGACACTCGATGCCGCCACGCAAGGCGTCCACCCGACGGTCCACGGCCTCCGCGGCCAGATCTCAGGCTCCGGCCTCCCCTCCTGTTTCTCAGCCTCCTCCTCCTCCCCTCCGGCGGCGGCGGTCAGCGCGGAGCAATTTGACTTGCTGGCACAGCAGGTCAGAGGCCTCGTCGAAGCTGTGCAAGCAATGCAGCAGCAGCAACCGCAGGCGTCAGCGCACCCGGAAAGGGCATCGCCAGAATGCCAGAACCCGACGGCGGGGCGGGCCACCTGGGCCAGCCGCCCCGTCCTTCCCGGGAAAACAAATCCGAGGGTAGAGAGCCCTCAATCGGACCATGACTCCACCCCTGGAAGATCCCTGCCCCCGTTCTGCCAAAGGACCCTGAGACTCGAAGTCGAGAGGATTTCCTGGACCGGAGGCTCCAGGAGATGAACCGGCGGATTGAAGAACTCCGCCACGCCCCCCCGCTTATGGTGAGGATATTGCACTGACCCTCCCTTCTCCCAAATGATCATGCAGGAACCGATCCCGCCAAACTTCAAGCTTCCCCAGTTCGAAAGCTACGACGGGACTTCAGACCCGGTTGATCATCTGGAGGCCTTCCGGACGATGATGCTGCTTCACGGCGCTCCTGACGCCATCTTATGCCGGGCTTTCCCGTCTACTTTGAAGGGAGCAGTGAGGAACTGGTACTCGGCTTTGAAGTCGGGTACCATCTTTTCCTTCGATCAAATGAGCCACCAATTTGTGGCCCATTTTGTCAGCAGCCGGCGTCCCCGGAAGGGTTCGGAGTCCCTCATCAACATCAAGCAGAGGGAAGGGAGTCCATACGGGCCTACATCAACCGCTTTAAATCGCGGCGTTGGAGGTCCGAACTTGGACCAGTCAGTTGCCATGGCCGCCCTGAAAGGTGGCCTTCAGAAGAATGATCTTTTGTACTCCCTGGAGAAGAAGTACCCCAGGATTTTGTCGATTTACTGGCTCGGGCTAAGGATACGCCCGAGCGGAAGAAGCCTTCAAAATGAAGGACGAAGAGACAGCAAGGGAGCGTCAAGGGGAGATTCGAGTAAGCCCGCAGTTGAGAAAAGGCCAAAGGAAGCCCGGCCGTGTTCCCGATCCCTCCTGGACATAAGCGGCCCATACTCCACCCCGGGCACGCAGGCAGAGAAGCCCGGACCGCGGGGTTCGGGGGGCTCCCCACCAGGGAGATTTCGCAACTACGCCCCCCTCAACGCCTCGAAGGCCCAGGTATTAATGGAGGTCAGGGAGCAGCTCCCTAGCCGGAGAGGATGCGCACACATCCCGGGAAGCGCAACCCCAACAAGTTCTGCCTCTACCACCGCGACCACGGCCACGACACCGAAGAATGCATCCAGCTCCAGGACGAGATCGAGGAGCTCATTTGGCAAGGTCGACTCGACAGATTCATCCGCCCAGGCCTGAGGGTAGAGGAGACCGGCCAAGAGCCCTCCCACAGCCTGAACCGCAGAAAAGGAGGAGCAACCCGGGGACCGGCCTCCCATCGGGATCATCGACTCCATCACCGGAGGGCCTCAAGGAGGAGCGGGAAAACTGTAAATGTATCACTTACGATTTCACCTTGAATCTAATTTTCTTTCTACCTAACGTGCTCTTCCCACCTGGCATGGATTGTTACGACTGGATACGACCCTCCAAAAACCACAGCCATGTCAGGAACAGGAGGAGAACCTTGTCCTGACATGAGCAAAGTTAAAGGCCCAGTTCTTTTAGACCGGATGGGGGGAGAGGCCCTACAACGCCCCAATGTGCCCCACAGCCCTGTTAGGGACAGGAGGAGAACCTCGCCCTAACTTGATCAAAGTCAAAGGCCCGGTTCTTTTAGACCGGATGGGGGGAGAGGCCTTACAATGCCCTAATGTGCCCCCACAGCCCTGTTAGGGATAGGAGGAAAACCTCGCCCTAACTTGAGCAAAGTCAAAGGCCTGGTTCTTTTAGACCGGATGGGGGGAGAGGCCTTACAACGCCCTAATATGCCCCCACAGCCATGTTAGGAACAGGAGGAGAACCTCGTCCTGACATGAGCAAAGTCGGAGGCTCGGTTCTTTTAGACCGGATGGGGGAGAGGCCTTACAGCGTCCTAACGCGCCCCCCACAAGCCAGGCTGGTAACGAGAGGAGAACCTCATGCCGGCTCGAGCAAAATGGAAGGCCCGAGCTCCTACGGGAGTCGGGTTCCGTCCACAACACCGAGGAAGACTTCACCCGGACTCCTACGGGAGCCGGGTTCCACGCCAAGAAAGACTTCACCCGGACTCCTACGGGAGCCGGGTTCCAACGCCAAGGAAGACTTCACCCGGACTCCTTCGGGAGCCGGGTTCCGCCTACAAGGAAGACTTCATCCGAACTCCTACGAAAGCCGGGTTCCACCTACAAGGAAGACTTCACCCGGACTCCTACGGGAGCCGGGTTCCGCCTACAAGGAAGACTCCACCCGGACTCCTACGGGAGCCGGGTTCCGCCTACAAGGAAGACTTCGCCCGGACTCCTACAGGAGCCGGGCTCCAGCCATGACTTCTGCAGCGGGGGTTAATGGTGGCGAAACCCGGCCGCCTAACAAGATCGGATGAAGGGAAAAAGCCCCCACCCCCGATGACGTCTACATCAAACAAGTCAAACGACAAGAAAGGTTCAGCAGACAACAATATTAGTGCAGCGCGCGGATGAGGTAACGCAAAATGCTCTTTTCATTTCATTTTCGATATGCACACTACAAGGCCAGGACGGCCAAGGAAAGAAGGGCAAAATGACAAAAAGGAAATAACTACATGATAAGACAGAAAGACAAAAGAACTCTAAGGAAGCCCTGCTTCCTCCGGCCTAGAGTTATCTGTTCCGTCCCTTAACCAGGACTGCCTCAGGTTCTCTATTGCTTCTTCTAGTTCTTCCCTCTTCCGCAGCGCGTCCTGGAGCGTCCGACGAAGTTGCTGGCTCTCAGCCTCCGCTTCTCGATGCCTCTTCCGCAAAACTTCGGACTCCGCCTCCGCGTCCGCGATGGCCTGCCGCTCAAGTGCCAGTTGGATCTTCACTTGTTGCAGCTCGGCTGTCTTCTCCCCGAGGGAGACAGAAATCCCTTCAATAGTGCCTCTCAGGGCTTGGAGCTCTTCGAAATCTTGGGCGGAAGTAAGCTGCGCCCTATTAGCCAGCTGCCTCTGGAGATGAACGACTTCGTCAGCCACCATCCAGAATCTCCGTTTATACTCTTTCACTTGCCGGTGCCAGCTGGCCCACTGCACGTCGTGGCTCATCTCGGCATCTTGAAGCTGCTTCTGAAGGTCGGAGACCTTCTGGACCACTTCTGTCCATCATCAACCCAGGCCAAGAGCCGGGATGAGTTTCCTTCCAGCTGGCCGATCTTTCTCTTCGCAGCTGACAGTTCCACCTTAAGAGTGCTGATCCTGGCTTCTTGAGCCCAAATTCGGTCGTTGGTGCTCTTCTTGCATTCCTCGAGCTCCTTTGTGAAGTTCGCTTTCCTCCGGCTGTAATCCATAATTGCCTTCACATGGAGACTCCGAAAGTGGGCGGCCTCAGCGGCGGCTTCAGAATGGCCTTCTCTCGATTTGCGGAGCTCACCTTCTGACTTCTTCAACTTCTTCGTCAGGTGAAGGACCTCCTTTTTTAACCACTAGATCATCGATTTCAGCGGGACCCCCAGGGGCAAGGGGAGTGCTTCTGCAGGACACTGCCATCAGAAGGTAGAAGCATTAAAGAATGACTCATTGCAAGGAGAAAGGCAGAAAGAGGAAGGAAAGGGCGGGAGAAGCCATCCACAACAAGAAATTCGACTTTATTAATTGAATAATTTTGAAGACAAACAGAAAGGAAATATTGCAACAAAATAAGGGCACAAGATCTGAGGTCTCAGACCTCAGGGGCGGGAGGTGGAGAACTCGGTGCGGGGGCTGCGACCGCGGTGGCGACGGACGAGGGGCCGGCCTCGTCTTCAGACTCCTCGAGGAAGCCGAGGTCGAGCTCGGAGAATTTGCTGGCCATCTTCTCTTGGCAGAGCTCGAACCCCTTGGTGAACGCCTCCTGGCCAAACTGGACATTCAGGTCCCTCATCTCCGTGGAGGCCTTGAATTCCTCCACCGCAAGGGCCCTGGCCTCCGAGACCAGAACTGGAGTTTGCTCGACCAAGTGGGCGACCTCGGCCTCCGCCTTCCTCGCCGACTCCTCTAAGATCCGTCTCTCCTCTTCCCGGGCTTGCCTCTCTCTTTCCAGGGCCTTTTGGAGGGCGACTACTTCGGCCGTCTTCGCTTGGAGGCGAGCAACCTCGGCTTGACAGCATTCCTCCGCCAGAAGGAGGTCCCTCCTCATGCGGCTCGTCGCCTCGACATAGGCGAAGAGCTGGTGCCCAATCTACAAGGACGGATAGAGAATTACGATAAAGGCTGAGTGACCGTGTAAATAAATATCCGCTTACCTCGAGGAAGGACCCCAAAGAGTCCCAAGCCCGCTGCTCAGGATCGGCGCGGTCGATCCTCTCCATGACGTCGGACAGGATGCAGCCGTTGAGCAGCCACCCGATCAAGTCCCTATCGTTGAAGGAATTCTCCGATCCCTCCTCGGAGCAGACGGACTCGTCTACAGCAGCTCGGTGGCTACTCGCCCTGCGAGCCACCGATTTCCTCCTCCTCCCTGCGGTGGGCGCCTCCGTGGGGTGAACCCCCAGAGCGGGGGCCCCAATCGGCGGGCTCCTCGAGGAGGCCCGGGGAGCCACTGGCTCAGCATCTGAAGGAATATCGATGGCCGGGGCCGCCTGGACGGGCGCAGCCAAGCTCGTCTCCTCCGCCCTGGCCCTCTTCGCCGATCCGGAGGCCGCCGCACCCTTTCTCTTCTGAGCTCTCATGCCCCTGGCGAGCATCCGTGCTGCTTCGGCATCCATTGCTAAAAAAAAAAAAAAATGATGAGAAAAGAAAAAAGGAGAAGGAAGGAGAAAAAAGAAAAAAGAAGCAACACCGATCAATCAAGAGTCAAAAAAAAAAAAAAAAAAAAGAGAAAGAAAAAGAAGAGAGTGGGAAGGAAAAAGAGGTAACGAGAAGAAGAAGAGGAAGGCAAGAAAAGAAAAGATAAGATGAATACTCGCTGGATCCTGAGGGCTCAGACCGATGTTGAAAAGAAGCTGCTCCCTCAGAAGATTAGGAAGGGAAGGAGCGGGATAAGTTAGAAGCTTCTGGGCGGCCTGGAGGTCATCCTCCCCCAGGCTGGGAGCCCGACGGACGGAATCCCTCAGAGAACCCCAAGGGGGCAGGCCCAGTTCCAGGGTCGGGCAGTGGACGAAGAGGTATTTCCCCTTCCAATTATGAATCGAAGAAGGAGCGCCCTTCAGCAACCCCTTCTTACCAAACTGGGGGGAGAAGTACCACCAGTCTTTCGCCGAAGGATGGCGTTTGAAGGTATAAAAATGCCTAAACAAGGAGAGGGACGGCTGAACCTCGACTATGTGGCAGAGGGAGAGACCCTATCAAAAACCTAAAGGAATTTGGGGCCACGGAAGCGAGAGAAATGTCCAAGAAGCGGAAGAAGGCAGCGACAAAGGCAGGAAGCGGAAGCCGGAGTCCGGCACGGAACGCTTCCTGATACAAACAGAAGCGACCGGGAGGAGGAGTGCTGGCCCGGTCAGAGGGGCCAGGTAGCTCCAGGTCGTACTCCGGAGGAACCCCATACTGAACCCTTATCAGAAGGAGTTCCTCCGAAGTCGACGAACATGGAATAACGCCCGGTGCGAAAATCGGGCGAGGCCCAGCCCCGGACGCGGGTTCGTCCATAGAGACAGGGACCTGGGGGTTTGAAGCAGAAGAACTCTCGGAACTACCGGGAGCAGAAGAGCCAGAGGACATTTTGAGTAGTTTCGAAGGGAGGATCTAAAGGACCCTAAAAAGATAGACCGAAAGAGAAATGAGAGGCCGAAGGCTAACTCGGAGGGACGCACAAAAGTAATGATGAGAGGAGAAGCCCCTAGGCGGTGAGAGGAAGGTTGGCACTAACCTATATTACTCTGAGGGACTTGGGGGACGAGAAACGGGAGGCGCCTACGGCTCGAGAAGATGATCACTAAAGCAGGGCTCTTGAAGAGAAGACAGACACCAGCAAAAACTCAGGAATGGAGTAGGATGCCCAAAGGGGGGAGGACGGGTTTAAATAGACCCTGGGATCCGATGCCATAATGATCGCGAATCCCCCAGGCCAGTCCGCATCCGACACGTGTCCAACTCCCCCTGGCAGACGGCTAAAAGTGGCTGACGGTTGGCAGGATCATAATTGCACCGTACCTAGGCCAGAGTACCTGCAGGATTTTCGAAGCATCCCCTCGTACCGCTCCAATTCGAAAAGACTCTGGCACGCGCACATTTAATGCCAAAATATCCGGAGGTGGCAGTGCGCAGGATTCGAAGGGACGGTTTCGACTGTGCCCATCTCTCTCTCTGTACTTCCTTCGTTTGAAAGTCAAACTCGAAAGTAGGGGGACTGGTGTTGGGTATAAAATACCCACAGTCGAAATCCTCTGCGGAATCGACTACGAACAGGACAGCTCCGCCCGGACTCCTACGGGAGCCGGGCTCCGCCGCCGACATCGACTACAAGACAGCTCCGCCCGGACTCCTACGGGAGTCGGGCCCCATCGATGACTCCAACGACTGCAGACAGACTTCGTCCGGACTCCTACGGGAGCCGGACTCCGCCAACAACTTCGACCTCAAGAGGACTCCGCCCAGACTCCTACGGGAGCCGGGCTCCGCTCTCAGTATCAACTGCTGGTAAGCTCCGTCCGGACTCCTACGGGAGCCGGACTTCACCTTTAACTTTGTTTGCAGAGGACTCCGCCCGAACTCCTACGGGAGCCGGGCTCCGCTCTCAGTATCAACTGCTGGTAAGCTCCGTCCGGACTCCTACGGGAGCCAGACTTCACCTTTAACTTTGTTTGCAGAGGACTCCGCCCGGACTCCTACAGGAGCCGGGTTCCTTCCGCAACTTCAGCTCTGAGAGGGTTCCGCCCGGACTCCCACGGAAGCCGGGCTCCACCCACGACCCCAACCGCAAGGAGGACCCCTCCCAGACCTCTACAGAGGCCGGACTCTGACCGCCGCCGACATCGACTACAGGACAGCTCCGCTCGGACTCCTACGGGAGCCGGGCTCCATCCTCAACATCGACCACTGGTAAGTCTCGTCCGGACTCCTACGGGAGCCGGACTTCACCTTTGACTTTAATTGCAGGAAGACTCCGCCCGGACTCCTACGGGAGTCGAGCTTCGTCCTCAGCTCCAACAGCTGCCAGTAGCCTCCGTCCGGACTCCTACAGGAGCCGGACTCTGCCAACAACGTCAACTGCAAACGGACTCCTACGGGAGCCGGACCTCTCCTTCGACCCTAATCATGGGGGGACTTCGTCCGGGCTCTTACGAGAGCCGGACTCCGTCCTCAACTTCAACGACCATAGACAGACTATGTCCGAACTCCGTCCGGACCCCCACGGGAGCCGGGCTCCACCCACGACCCCGATCACAAGGAGGACTCCGCCCGGATCCATACGAGGGCCGAACTCCAATCGCTGTCGAGCTTCAGCCAGCAGATCTACACTCCCAGGCCACAATCACGGCCACGATCCTGCTCCACTTCCTGTGGCGGACTTCGCGCAGCTCCATCACTCCCTGACAGGCCGCAGTAATG
Source organism: Elaeis guineensis (assembly GCF_000442705.2). Taxonomy (NCBI): domain Eukaryota; kingdom Viridiplantae; phylum Streptophyta; class Magnoliopsida; order Arecales; family Arecaceae; genus Elaeis; species Elaeis guineensis. The sequence goes on from NC_026003.2 coordinate 56,128,307, forward strand.
GTCGCAACACTGCTCCACTCTCTGCGGCGGATCCCGCGCCCATGCGGCTCCATTACTGCCTGACAGGCCACGATAAACGGCCGCGATCCTGCTCCACCTCTTGCAGCAGATATCGCACGATTCTCCCATCCGCTGGTAAGACGCCGCAGCATCTGCATCCCACTTCCCACGGCAGATTCCACGTGGCACGCCCCAGTGATGGCCACGGCTCCGCTCCACTACTCTTCGCAGTAGATTCCTCCTGACTAAGGGCGGCCCACTACCTGGCACTTACAAACATCGCCATCAATCCGTTACCTCCCCTGCCTATAAAAGGGGGACCCAGATACGTTATTCTATAAGCTCATTTCTTATCTCACAACTCTGCTAAATTCTCCGTTCGAGCACTCCATTCTTGTTGAGGCAGAGAACTGACTTGAGCGTCGGAGGGTCTTGCCGGAGCAACCCCACCTCCGGTTTAGACTTCCTTTGTAGGTCCCGACGGCGATCGTGGCTTCCCCGACTCCAGCTTCTCCGGCGCAAGCAGATTTTTGCACCAACACCCTCCTTCTATGCAATGAGTCTATATGCCACCTATTAAGATATAACTTATCTAGCAGGAATATGGTCTATACCCATTAGATCACGACCCATCCCTTTAGAGTATAGGCTAGTCAAGATGAGATGCATATAAGGTAACTAAAAAGAGCATAAAAAAATAGACATTTAATAGCGGATCTTTTGTTTTATAGAAAGGAGAAGTATAAGAATAAATAAAACAATAAAAATACTACTTGTTACAAGCACTTCAGGGATTTCTCGAGAACTGAAAAATTTAACCGGCCATAGAACTTTTGCTCGCTAACATCCTGGGGTTAAGGAGACTTCTGGGCAGTAGTTGGAAGATGGTTGATAGCAACAGAATGAGGGAAGATGACGTCAGGAAGAGAGAGATTTTTGGTATGGAGAATGAAAGAAATATGCCCTACAAGCCAATCAAAATTTATATTTTGGTGGATTTTTCTTGTAATCTTCTAGACTCATGTATTGACTTTTTATAAATAAAAGGTATTTTTTAACATATGCTGCATCTTACTTTTGTAATGATTATGATGAACTCCATAAATTAGAGCAATAGATTTAGGATTATGATGAGATCATATTTATGAGACCTAAAATCTTAAAAATTTTGATTTAAAATATTTTTAGTCATAAGAACATTGAGTAGGGGATTAATGTTCCGGATAGACTAGTACTTCCTATATATGCTTGATGGAGAGAGTGGCTGATCTCATAAGCCACTTGTATATGACACTAATACAAGGAAGTAGATGCTCATTAGAGATTGAGTTCACTGAATTTATCTGACTTAAAAAATATTTTATAGAATTTACTTATCCATCAAAAGATGTTTTCTTATAGTGGGAGTTGTGCATGTAATCTTTTGACCTGAAACTACCATAAAACCTTATATACATGAATCCATATTTTGGTTTATACTCATTTATGACTTAGTCATGTACAGGATATTCTGGATATGGTGGAATGTGTATGAAGGTTGTCAGTAGGTTAATATAGAATCGATCACTCCTGATAAGAGGAGATCACATCCTACTTGCTTTGATCAATTAATGATTTAGGAAGTCTTTGATCAAAGTAAAATAAAAATTAGAAAGAGTTTTTAATATTTTATTAATTAAATTATCATTTAAATTTAAAAAAAAAATATGAATATGATATTAGATTTGACATCATTCCATATCCAGAGTTATATTCAGGATGCAGGGAGATCGAAGGATTGAATTGCATGATAACTTTTCACTGAATGATATTTTTGATATTTCTATCAAAATTCTATATCTTTCAGGTAGATATGATATGTTGCTGGATGTCAATCTTATCTTGTAGATTTGATCATATTAAAGAGTTTAATTCATTTGCTAATTAGAAAGAGTTCTAATTACTAAAATTGGGTTAGCTTGATTGGATCTATATTGGTTAGCTTAAATTCTAATCAAATTAGATTGACTTGCTCTCGAGCCCATTGCTAGCTGGATGTGGAACTCAATGGTCACACATAAAAAAAATTGATCAGGGGTCTAATTGGATTAGATCATGTTTGCAAAATAGACATGCTAGCACATGTTGCAAAAACTAGCTCCCTGTTACGAACTTGGTTTAAAATTGATTCTAGATTGGGCTAATTAAAGCCAAATTAATTCAAACCAATTTTGATTTTGAGTTGGGTCAGCTCTTAGCTACATGTACCAAAAATTTGGAGCCAAGAAACTAGGTCTCCACACATCAAGAATTTTTCTTATGCGTGGGTGCAGCTTTTGTGTGCAGAAGTAGGTTTCACATCCCATGAGATGGGCGCCCCTTCCTCGAGCTTATCCAATGTTCCATGATGAATTTTTTTTTATGATTTTTAACTTAATTTTGAGCACAAGGAATCCTTCTATAATTAAAATACTTTCTGGTTTAATCATGGAAATTGGTTGAAGTTGGAAATCCTGCCAATCTAATCCATGCACCTGACCAAGAGTCCAACTTGTGAAGGACTCTAACCTAATTGTCACGCCACTTCTTAATCTAAGATTTTTTTCATACCATTCTGATGTTAGCACCTTTAGTTTTGATATTGGATAGATAAAGTTGTGTTGATGGGTGGTGAAGAAAAATTATTTTATGGGAAGCTACGTGATGCATTGGAGAATCATCGAAAAAAATATTTCGAAGAATCCTTCTGCGTGAAGCATCTCTTGGATTTTTTTTTGATGATTGCCATATGTCAAAACCTTTCAGATGGGTGTAAAAATTTATCAGAGGTATGAGATTTTTTGATGGATGCGAGATGGCACGTGGAGAGGGCACGAATCAAATCCGAGAGCACCCGGTCGCTAACTATTTAAAGGGGGCTACGTTGGAGATTTGGTTCATTCAGAAAATTACTCTTATCTCTTCTTTCTTACACACTCTTCTTATTGTCCAATTAGTCTCTTCCTTTTTTTATTAGGATAAGTCCAAAAATAGTAAGGACAAGTCTAATTTTAGGACAAGAGTCTAGGAAGAGAATTAAGGAAGACAAGAAGAGAAGAAAGGTAGGGATAGGAAGGCTAGGAGAAGAAAAAGAGGGTCTTGAGGTCCTGATGCTCAAGAAAATTTTTAGAGTGAAAATTTTGGAGGAGAAATTATCTCAAGGGGTTGGTGTCCTGGTCATAGCCCTGTGTGGATCACCGTTGGAGAGTGAACACTTGGGCGCCTGGTGGAGGTTCTGACGGAATTTGAATTAAGTGCTGCAGGTATTCTTCTATAGCTTGAATTTAATTTTGAATATATGTTATATATGATTATTAATCATCAAAGAGATACTGATTTATGGTCTAATAATTAAAATTTTTTAATTTAAATTTTTAAAATTCATTATGCTTCCATTGTGCATGTCCACCTTGAAACCCAACAGTAGTATCAGAGCAGGCTTTGTTTGGTTTAATCATATATACATAATGTTTATGTGATGCATATTATGATTCATACTATAAGATGAATTATGCTATGTAATTATGCATTCATATGATGACATAAAATGATGCATATATGATCCACCACTTCATCATCCTGACATAAGGTTGTCCTAGCATAACAGGGTTATGCTGCAAGGTTGTCCTAAGATGATGAAAGTCCATATATTACACATACACATATAAAATATTTTAATACTGATATATATTAAAATAAATTAGCATTATATAGTTAGAATATGCATGAGACCAAATAAAAGTTCTCATTAAAAATTATATTAAGTTGTAGTGATATGCAACTAGGGGTTAACCAATTCTTGATCAATTGATCAAATGGTGTTTAGGAAAGTGCTACAGGTGGTTCTTTAATTGGTTTCATTATTTGATTTGATCAATTTATTGATGTCTAAGAAAAGCAATGGGGGGACCCCCACCTTACTTACCTGGCCAATTTGATTAATTGATCTTGATATTGAAAAATCCTAATGTTGAAAATACTATTAGGGGCCTTCCTTTATGCTAGGTTAATGTTACATCATGAACTATGGTTAGTTTGTTGTATTACCATAAGGCTTGTCATAAAGATTGATATAACATAATCCTGGTGCATAGAAGATGTTTACGGTAATTTTGGATATACTATTTTGTTGTGTTAACACAAAGACATTATATTCGAATTTGATTGTATTGAAATAAAGGATCTTATTTAACTAAAATATTATAATTTGTTATATTAACACAAGGCTAATAATATTTTAAAGGCCAAGATATGATATTGAGAATTGCATGAGATGTAATTAGAAAGAGTTTTCTACCTATGAACTCATAAGGGTTTATTGTGTTAACACAAGATCATTATGAGGGATTAAGGTCTCAATCCCACTAAGATAAATATGTAATATGTCTCATTCATCATAGTAAAGGTTATGATGTTCGATAAACTAGTGAGAGGTACAATTAAATGTAAAGACCTTATTTAATTGTGTGAGTCAACATGAGTTATTTGCTTATGTAATATTCTTTAATTATTGTAGATTAAATTCTACAAATGGTATCTTCATATCATTGTGAAAAATTTTAGATTCCAATAAGTTGATCGATCCTAATTATGTGGACTGATTGAGAAATTTAAAAATTATACTCACTCAGGAGAAGCTCTCCTATATTCTTGATGTCTCCAAACCACAAGAAGTTGGGGATGATGCCATAGAGGAGGAGGTATCCACATACAGAATGTGGAAGAATGACAGTTTGACTATCAAGTACATCATACTAGCCTCTATGAGTAATGAATTGTAAAGATAGTGTAAGAGCATGGATACTTAATCCATACTCCTCAATCTTAAAGAGTTGTATAGAGAACAGAGCAGGACTGCTAGATATGAGATATCTAAATAGTTATTTTATGCTAAAATGACTGAGGGGTCATCCATACAAGACCATATCCTGAAGGTTATTAATCTGATCATCAGATTGGGTCAACTAGGTTTTGTGATGGATGGAGAATTAAGTTAAGATTTGATCCTGCAATCTCTCTCTAAGTCATTCACTTAGTTCGTCATGAATTATCACATAAACAAACTGAATACCTCCTTGCCTGAGTTGTTAAACATACTCAAAATAGCTGAGAGCCACATAAAGAAAGAAAATGCTCCACTTCTTCTTGTGGGTAAAACCTCTAAGAAGAAGTCAGATTTCAAGGGTTCAAAAACCTTAAGGGTGGCAAGATAAAGAAGAAGAAGAAAATCTCTAGACAAGGTACCTGCTTTCACTGCAACAAGACAGGATACTGAAAAAGAAATTGTAAGTTATATCTTGCAACTGTAAATGCTGGTACAAGCGATGCACCAAAAGGTATGTATGAGATACATACAATTTTGTCATTAAGTTCTTCTAATTCAGACTCTTGGATATTAGACACAGCCTGCGATTCTCATATCTGTAAGTCATTACAGGGGCTGCAGAATATTAGAGTACCGAAGAAGGATGACTTCGAGCTCTATGGTGCGGGAGGAGAGTTCATCCAAGTAGAGGCTGTAGGGACATACATGTTGAAGTTACCTTCTGGAAAGATCTTAGAGCTAGAAAACTGTTATTATACACCTAAGATCATTAGAAACATTATTTCTGTACCGTTGCTATTGTAACAAGGTTATGAAATAAATGGAAAGAGCAATAGTTGCTCAATTTCTTTTTCTAATGAATTTTTTTTTCATGGTGTTATTAATAATAGTCTTCTAATTCTATCTAATGATAATATTTTTTATATTGATAAAAGTAAAAAGTGAAAGAGAGAAAAGATGAATAATAGTTTACTTTGGCATTGTCGACTTGATCATATAAGTGAGACAAGGATTAACAAGTGATACAAAGAAGAGTTCTTTGATCCCTATAATTATAAATCATTAGGTACTTGTGAATCTTGTCTTATGAAAAAAATGACTAAGACTTCATTTAATGGACATAAAGAAAGGACAAGTGAGTTATTAAGACTTGTACATACTATTATATGTGGTCCAATGACAACAGAAGTCAGAGAAGGATACTCTTAGTTTATAACATTTACTGATGATTCATCTAGGTTTGGATATGGGTATCTTATGAAACATAAATCTAAGACCTTTGATAAATTTAAAGAGTATCAAAGTATGATCGAAAAATAAACTGAAAAAAATATTAAAATCTTTCAATCTGATCGAGGAGGAGAATACTTATCCAATAAGTTTTTAGATCATCTTAAAAAAAATAGAACTCTCTCAGAATGGACCCCTTCCTATACATCATTGCTAAATGGTGTAGTAGAAAGGAGAATCGTACTTTATTAGATATGATGCGGTCCATGATGTGCCTTACAGACTTGCCTATTTTCTTCTGAGGATATGCCCTAGAAACCACTGTCTATATCCTGAACAGAGTATCTTCAAAATCTGTGCCAAGCACTTCGTATGAGATATGGAGAGGAAAGAAGCCTAATCTTAAGTATCTTAAGATATAGGATGGTTTAGTTTATGTTAAAAAAAATTTTGGACATAAGCTAAGTGCTAGGACAGATAAATACTTATTTGTAGGTTATCCTAAAGAGAGTATAGGATACCTCTTTTACCACTCTACTGAATAAAAGATTTTTATCAATAAACATGCCACTTTTATAGTAAAAGAGTTTATCCTAAAAAGAGGCAGTGGGAAGAAAATTAAACTTAGAGAAGTTCAAGATTCACAAATGCAAGCACAAGATGATCCTCAATCAAAAATATCCATTAATGAAGTACAACCATAAAATACACCTCCTCTTCGAACGTCGGATAGAGTGCGGAATGCACCTATAAGGTATGGGTTCGTTATTGAGAATAATAAAGCCCACATCATTGAGAATGATGAACCTTTGACCTATACGGAAGCCATCATGAGTAGGGACTCAAACAAATGGCTAAAGGCTATGAAATTTGAAATGGATTCTATGTACCCCAACCAAGTGTGGATTTTGATTGATGCACCAGAGGGTGTGACCCCTATTGGATGCAAATGGGTTTATAAGAAAAGATTGGAGCAGATGGACAAGTTGAAACCTATAAAGCCAAATTGGTGGCTAAAGATTTCAGACAGAAATAGGATATTAATTATGATGACATATTTTCACCTGTTTTCATGCTCAAATCTATATGGATTATGCTTGCAACAGCAGTATACCATGATTATGAGATTTGACAAATGGATGTGAAGACCGCCTTCCTTAATAGTTATCTTGAGGAAGAGGTTTACATGTCTTAGCCAGAAGGATTTGTCTCAAAAGGGAGAGCAAATCAGGTATGCAAGCTTAAAAAATCTATTTATAGATTAAAGTAGACCTCGAGGAGTTAGAACATATGCTTTGATGTTACAGTCAAAGAGTTTGGCTTTATCAAAAATATGGATGAACCTTGTGTATACAAGAAAACTAGTGGGAGTGCCATTGTCTTCTTAGTTTTATATATGGATGATATACTTCTCATTGGAAATGATGTTCCAATGTTACAATCAATCAAGATATGGCTATCAAGTAAGTTTTTCATAAAGAATTTGGATGAAGCATCCTATATACTAGGTATAATGATCTAGAAGGATAGATCTAAGAGGATGTTAGGCTTATCTCAATCTAGGTACATAGACTTAGTGCTAAAGAGATTTAGCATGGATGGGAGTAAAATAGGTTACTTACCCATGAGTCAAGGCATATATCTCTCTAAAAAGATGTCTCCTAAAACACCGAAAGAGAAACAGAATGAGTTCTATTCCCTATGCTTCGGCAGTAGGATCAATCATGTATGCTATGCTATGTACCAGGCCTGATATTGCCTATGTCTTAGGTATAGTTAGTAGATTTTAGGCTAATTCTAGAGAGAATCATTAGAAAGTAGTAAAAAATATTCTTAAGTACTTGAGAATGACTAAAGATATTTTTTTGGTATATAGAGGATCTGATCTAAAATTAGAAGGTTATTCTGACTCTAGTTTCTAATTAGACCCTGATGATAGCAAGTCCACTTTAGGGTATGTCTTTACTCTTAATGGTGAAGCTATTAGTTGAAAAAGTTCTAAGCAGCAGACTATAGTGTTAGAAAACTGCTATGGTTTCATACGTGTAGTTTAAAATTTTTTTCAGACATCTACGCAGTGAAAATAAATAAAATAAAATAATTTTAATTTATTCATGTATCAGATCAGATCTGAAAATCATAATAAGGATCTTGATATGAACATGTACCCATGATCTGATATCTGAAATAGAAAAATAAACCGTTAGAAAAATAAAACAGAGATCGGATCTCCATACCTCGAATCCTGCAGATGTTCTGAGTTTTGATCGTAGCTGCGCATGCATCCGACCTCTGCTAGTATCCATATGGAGCCATTTGATTGAAGCATCGAGATCACTGGTGTGCTAGCACCTTGCAGATCTTGCTCCTCATCCATAGATCTTGATCTCTTCTTTCAGATCTTGAAGAAATAAATCACTGTGCGAACTCTTTCACGTAGATCCAACGGGATCTAAACCAGATCACCATGAAGAGAAGAAGAACCCTTCTGCTTCTCTTTTTCTCTCTCTTTTCTCTTCTTAGATCTGATCTCCATCAGATCTTGGTGTGGAGGATGGAGGAAGGAGGGCGTTGGGATGTGTATGAAAGAAAGAATGGTAGCGCATGAAAACAATTTTCATATCTTAAAGAAGATGTCCATATCTCACTCCAAAACTCTTCTTTTTTTTCAAAATTTTGTCGCACACCCTCTTATTCCTCATGCCTCCTTAGAGATAAAGATCTGATCTTATTAAATAAGAAATATATGGTGTGTAATAAAGGAATGATATAAGTGGTGCGCCAAAAGAAATCGAGAAGATCTTTCACGCACAAAACCAGCACACGTCCACTTTCTCCAATTTTTTTGTCATACAAAAAAATACTTTTATGCCCCAATTTGAGAGATTTCTATCTTCTTTTGAATCAAATTCAATTAGAAAAAAATCTGGATGAAAAGAAATTCCAGATAAGGTGGGGTGCCAACTATTGGTGTCCCCTCTCCTTTCACACGTGTGAGAAGAAAATGACATGAAAAACAACGTGCCTCTTCCCATATTGGCATAATTTTTGGAGATAAAATCTCAAAAAACTTGAACTCTCTGAGTCATAATTTATCTGGTTCAAATAGAGCCTCAATCAGATTCAAATTGAGTCCAAAATAAGCCAAATTCGAAAAGGCTGTCAAGCCTGATCCAATTAGGCTTGAAATCTAAATATGATTTGGATAATTGAATCTAACTAATATTAAATTAAATTAAATATAATTAAATTAAATTTGATTTAAATTAATTAAGGTTTAATTCATAATTTAATCAGTCTCAAAAAATTATAATATTTATAATTGAGTCCCTGTGCTAACAATTAGCAACTGCCAAAATTGTAACGCTTACAAATTAGCAGTTTCTAAAATTCAAATTATCAATCCGATTGATAATTCGAATATGATCCAAGTCATTGATCAAGTCAAGCTCCTTTTGTGTATCACCCCTCAGGTTCTATTCTGTCTAGTAGTAAGACATACTATGATCTCCATCACAATATCATCAAAACTCTTTTCAATGGGCTCAAACGATTTCAACTCACCTCAACAAAGATCGTTGATCCAAAAATGATCTTAGTGAGTTCTCATGATCCACCAGTAATGTCTAGCAACATGTAGTGGCAACCCAATAGAATAGAAAAGTGAACCCCTAAGTACAGTTATCATGTGATACAATCCCTCTATCGAGAGTCCCGACTTGACGAAGGTCATGGAGAACTCGTCAAACCCCATCATCAGTCATATACTAGATTGGCTTGACTCGAGTTCATTTGTGAATTCCTTAAAACTCTTTTTCAGTATTCACACTTACTCTAGCCAGAGATTTTTCTGAACTCAGTCTTACGAATCACATAGGACTTTTCTTTTTCTATCAAAGTCGATAGATTCCATCTAGGTGTATCCTACTCCAAACAGCGAACTTGAACCTACATAGCCAACATACACAGCAAGGACCCATATGGCTAAGGACCAAGAAAACATGCAGTCAAACTATGTAGGCTCACTGTGAATAGCCAACACACCATAGGTCAAAAGATCAATCACACCATTGCATGTTGGGTTCCAATGGCGCAGCAGAAGGATTTGGTGTTTAAAATTTTTATTAAAAACACCCGATGCACCGAAGATCCTAATGTCCAAAAACTCTTGACTATATCAATCAAAGTATAATAAAATAAATTTAAATTAAAAGAATACCTATAATGCTAATCCAATTTTCATGAGGCATCCAAGTATCTACCCTCCAATGATGATCCACACAAAAATTAAACCAAGGACAGTGCTCCTTCTTTACCTTACTTCAAGAGTTCTAGCCCCTAGAACTCAACCAGCCACCAATCGATCAGATCTTCCTCCAAACCTGAGTTTGAACCTTTCTGAACCATCCACTAGACTTGACCACCTTTTTATAGACCTCTTAAACCTTAGAGCTATTAGGATTAGTCTTCTCTTAAAAGAACAAGTCTTGTCTTAAAACCTAGAGTTGTAAGAGAGGGAGAGAGGGAGTGGATAGGGGATGTAAGAATTGAATGATCACCCCATCTGCCATTCCTATTTATAGCACCAGATGGGGTGCTAATATAGAAGGCACACCTCATCTGGAAAGGTATATCAAGTCCTCATATCACTTATCTGAGAGTCCTTAAACAGAAGGACTCTTTAGGGGGTGATACGTCAATTCCTGCCTTCTCACGTGTGCATGCCCAGAACGAGATGCTTTTCGCATCTCTTCACACATAAGATTAGTATGAAATTTTTCCATATAAACCATTATTCAAATTGAAAGGCCATCACCAAATGACATATTATTTGAATAAGATTTCATTTGTGAGAAGGATTCTTCACCAAAGAGATGCGCGAGCACCTTCTCACTGTCGCATGCACGCACACCCAAAAAAGGTGTGAAAAGCAACCTTTATTAATCTAATAATTTTTTAAATTTTTACCACATGATCAGTACTTAAAACTAATCTTTATCATAAAAATTATCAAATAAAAAGTTGCTTAAGACTTCATAAATAGAAGGAGTCTTCGCATCCCTATGCACATTCAGAAAAACCTGTTGCATGTGCAGTAATGTTTTGAGCAATTTTTTCTTGTACAATTTGGTAGATTTTTTATACTTCAAAAAATGTGATAGGTGGCTCATCATCTGATCTACTTGTCATAAAAATAGAGGCTCAAAATAGAAGGATTCTCAGTCTTTCTCCATGCCACAAAGAAAGTGCGCATGCATTCTACATATTAGCACCAAGAGTCCTTCTTAAGTTGGACTCTTAGTTATTTGGCGTGTACACTAGATATGGTACCTCTTTTTTACTACTTCTAGGTGGCTTGACCTAACCCAAATATCCACCAAATTGGGCTAGCAAATGAGCAAGGCATGAGATCAAATTGATCTCTAAAAGATCTAGAGATTCCACACGTGCTAGCATGCTTATCAGAACCTCAATTGAATCCAAAATTCTAATCAACCTTTTTAAGAAGGTTCCTTGGCCAATTTCTATATGTGTGTGACCCATTGGGTTCTACATCTAGCTAGTAGTAGGTCTGGGTATAAGTTGACCTAATTTGATTAGAATTTAATCTAACCATTTAGGTCTAATCGAGCTAATCCGATTTCAATAATTAAAACCCTTTTTAATTGGTGCTCGAATTAAACTGTTTAATTCAATAAAAAATCTATAAGTCAAGATTGATGTCTAGCAACGTATCATGATTACTCAAAAAATATGAAAATTTGATGAAAATACCAAATATGTCCTTCAGTAGCAAGTTACCCTGCAATACAATCCTTCGATCATCCCAGCACTCTGAATATGTTCATGAGTATGGAATCATATCAAACTCAAACACTTATTCATATCAATTCTAAATTAACCAATGATGACTCCAATGAAGAAGCATTAAAAATTCTTTCTAATCTCCTTCCTACTTTTGGTCAGAAGACTTTTTCTGAGTCATCTACGAATGAGAATACACAAGATGCGATTCTCCTCTTACTAGGAGCGATTGATTCCATGTTGATCTACTCACAACCTTCGTACACACTCCTATCATATGCAGAACACCCTGTACATGTCTTAAAGCCATGCTTGAGTATGAACCAAAATATGGATTCATGTTCACAAGATTTCATATTAATATTAGGTCTAAAGATCACTTGCACAACTTCCACTTAGAGAACCATTTTTGACATGCAAGTAAGGCTTCCATAAGATATTCTCTTTCATCGAGGCAATTCAGTGGACTCATTTCTTAAATGAGCACCCACATCTTTGTACTAGTATCTCACACAAGTGACTAGTGAGATCTGCCACCCTCTCCATCGAGCATACATAGGATGTGCCAGTCTATCCAGAACATTGATCTCCGACTCAATATTCCTACGATCAAGAATATTTAAGATTAAAATTTTAAGATTTTAGGTCTCACTAGCATGATCCATTCATATCTCCTAAAATCATTACCTTAATCTTTGGGGTTCATCATAATTTTAGTTATAATAAGAAGCAGCTAATATGATGAATCAATTGAAAGGAATATGCCCTATAAGCCAATCAAAATGTATAAATAGATGGATATTTTTTTGTCTCCTGACAACTCATGTACTGATGTTTTAAATAAATAAAGCATTTAGTTCATCATATGCTGCATCTTATTTTGATGAACCCCATAAATTAGGACTATGGTTTTAGGGTTATGATGCGATCATACCAAGTGAGACCTAAAACTTAAAACTCTAATTTTAAATATTCTAGTCGATGGAACATTGAGTAGGGGATCAATGTTTCGGTAAGATTGGTACATCCTGTGTATGCTCGGCAGAGAGGGTAATTAATCTCAAATTACTTGTGTATGACACTAATATAAGGATGTAAGTATTCATTAGAGAATGAATTCACTGAATTGATCCAATTAAAGAATATCTGATGGAGTCTTATCTACATGTCAATAGATTTTTTCTTATAGTGGGAATTGTGCATGTAAATCTTTTGACCTGAGACTGCCATAGAACCTTATAAGTATGAATCCATTTTTTGGATCATACTCATTCATGATTTAATCATGTACGGAATGTTCTGATATGATGGATTGCTTATGAAGGTTGTGAGTAGGTCAATATGGAAACGATCGTCCCTAGTAAGAGGAGATCGCATCCTATCTGCTTAAATCAAATAATGATTCAGGAAGACTTTGATCAAAGCATTATGAAAAAATTAGAAATGGTTTCTAATATTTTATAAATTGAATCATTATTATTTGATCAAGAGAAATATGAATATAAAATTGGGTTTGACATTTTTTCATACCGAAACTTATATTCGGGATGCAGGATGATCGTAAGATCAAGTTGCATGGTAATTTTCACTGAAGAGTATTTTTGGTATTTCCACCAAAATTCTATATCTACTAGGTAGACACGATACGTTGCTAGACATCAATCATGTCTTATGAGTTTGATCGAATTAAAGAGTTTAATTCGATCATTAATTAAAAGCTGTTCTGATTGATCAAAATGGTTCAGCTTGATTTGACCTAAATCGGCTAGACTGTGTTCTAACCAAATTAGTTTAAATTACACCTGGACTCACTGCTGGCTAGATATGAAACCCAATGGGTCACACACAAAGAGAATTGATCATGGGTTTAATTTGATTAAACCATGTTTGCAAGTTGAACATGCTAGCACATGTTGCAAACCCTAGCATTTAGATTCGAATCGAATTCGAATCGGGTTCTGATTTGGGCTAATTTAGAACCAATTTGAGCCAAATTGGATTTGGTCTTGAAGTTGGTTCGAAGTGTTTTAATTGGGCTTGCTGTTGGGTGCCAAAAACCAGGGAACCACATGCCTAAGAGTCTCTCTCTTGGCATGTGGATTTAAATCCATGCGCATGAGCCACATGGCGCATGGATGGAGTTGGCGCCACCTTTAGATAAGGTCTATCCTATTTTTCTCCGTAACCTTTATTCTATGAATATATTTCAGATGTCTTAGGAGGTGCCTAAGAGTCCTTCTGAGTATTAAACTCATCGTAGAAGAATTAAGAAAAGGATAAGGATTAAATCCATGCGCCACCTCTTGGAAGCGCCCCTTTGAAATTTCAAATGGGGAGATAAGTTTTAAATTATCCACGTCCATTTATCTCTTGCGCCATTCTTCAAATTGGCACCACATATCTTAGCCATTGGATGGGCTTTCTTCCAGATCCAAAGGCATGGGTTGATGGCGCCAATAAGAGAAGCTTCGTGACTTCTCATCTGAACACCGTAAGTTAAGATCGAAGAGTCTTTCTGAAATAAGGCATCTCTTCAACCCAATTTTGATGTACACATGGCATTTCTTGACTAATGGGGCATGAGAAATAGATAAGAGGCATGAGATAATTTGTAAGAGGGCGTGAGATGTTTTGGATTGCATCTTTACTTGCAATATAAATAGGGGTGCACGCCGAGGAGTCTCGGGTATTCAGAAATCTTCTTTCTTTCTTACAAGAGGCTCTGCTTGTCTAATTTTCTTTATTCCTTCTCTCTAGCCTAGATAAAGTCTTGATAAAGGATAAGAAATCTTCCAAAAGGCTTAGAGAATTGGAATAAAAATTAAGGAGACAAGAGCAAGAAAGAAAGAGAAGAAAAGGTCCAACAGTGTGACAGCAAACCCAAGAAAGGAGGTTCTGCCCAAATTGCATTTAAATTCTGATAAATCATAATTTAATTACAGAATATTTTTTAATATGTGCTAGAGAGTTGATCGAGTCCTCATGTGGATCAATGTTGGAGGGTGAACACGTGGGCACCTGGTGGAAACTCAAACAGATTGCTGCCGGCAACTAAGCACAAATCAGGGTTTAGCGATAAGAGGTAAGTTTCTATATCTTTTATTTGATATTAATGCATATTATATGGTTTAATTTCTGATAAGGTGATCTTGGAGTTAGGTTTTAATTTTATGATTTCATAATAATTGTTTTGAAATCCATGCTTCCGCATTGCACTAAAACCTTTCAGTGGTATCAGAGCAACCTTGTTAGAATTAAATCATATGATGATATGTTAATGATTTAAAGGCAATCTTATAAATATGATATGATCATTATTTATGTTTTAATATGATATTTATATGATGAGATCATATTCATTATTTCATAATTAAAATATGATGTATATAATTATGGAATGTTGCTTTGTCATATTGAATTATGTTCACTATGATGCTATATGATGAGATCATATTCATTATTTTATAATTAAAATATGATGTATATAATTATGGAATGTTGCTTTGTCATATTGAATTATGTTCACTATGATGCTATATGATGAGATCATATTCATTATTTCATAATTAAAATATGATGTATATAATTATGGAATGTTGCTTTGTCATATTGAAGTGTGTTCACTATGATGTTAATTTTTTTTATTCATGTATTTATTATGATATAGAAATTAAATATGCATTGAGACCTGAAAACTCTCTGTAAAATAATATTAAGTTATAGTGTAATTAACCAATAGCAGAACCAGTCGATGATGTCTAATTGATCAATCGGTGTCTAGGAAAGTGGTTCATGATTGGTAAAGAGAATGTGGTTTCTAATAGGTTCCGTTGTCTGACCTGGCCAAAATTTATTGGTGTCTAAGGAAAGCAACAGGGGGACCCCCACCTCTCTTCCACTTACCTGGCTGATTAGATTAATTTAATTCTTGACTGGGATGCTCGGTGTTATATTCACTATATTATGGCCTTCCTTCATGTTAGGACATTACTATGTCACGAACCATATTAGGTTTGTTGTGTAACCACAAGACCAATTATGGAAACTGACATAATATTGTTCTGGTGCATCGAGATACTTACAGTAATTTTTGAGTATAATGCTTTGTTGTGTAACCACAAAAGCATTTATATTCTATTTCGACTGTATTAAAATGAAGGGTCCTACTTAACTAAAACATTATGGTCCGTTGTGTAAACACAAGGCTATTAATGTTTTAGAGGCTAGGGTTTTTATTGAGAATTGCATGAGATGCAATAGGAAAGAGTTTCCTACCTTTAAACTTATAAAAGGTTTGTTGTGCAACCACAAGATCTTTTATAAGAAATTAGGGTCTCAATCCCGCTAAGAAAATCAATCAGGGTTTTCTCAAACATCATACTAGAGGGTTATGATGTCTGATAAAATTAGTGGGAGACACAATAAAATTAAAGTCCTAATTTAATTATGTATATCATCTTGAGTTGTTCGCTTATGTAATGTTCTTTATTATGTAGATTAATGGCTTCTTCATTTTCATTTTGCTCCATTTTGGATACAAATAAATTGACTGGTACCAACTATGTGGACTGGTTGAGAAATCTTAAAATAGTACTTAGTCAAGAGAAGCTTTCTTACATTCTTGATACCCCTGACATTGAGCCAGTTGGGGAGGATGCCACAGAGGAAGAAAAAACCACATATAGGATGTGGCAAAATGATTCTTTAACTGTCAAGTGTATCATACTTGCCTCTATGACAAATGAGTTACAGAGGCAGCATGATCGCATGGACACTCATTCCATATTGCTCAATTTACAAGAGCTTTATGGAGAACAGAGTAGGACTGCAAGATATGAGATATCTAAGCAGTTATTCCGTGCCAGAATGACAGAGGGGTCATCCATACAAAACCATGTTCTGATGGTTATTAACCTGATCACTCGATTAGGTCAATTAGGTTTTGTTATGGATGGAGAGTTGAGTCAGGATCTAATCCTGCAATCACTTCCAGAATCATTTTCTTAGTTTGTCGTGAACTATCACATGAACAAACTGAATTCTTCCTTGCCTGAGCTGTTAAATATGCTCAAAACAGCAGAGAGCCATATCAAGAAGGATAAGGCTCCTCTTCTTCTTGTGAATGGGATCTCCAAGAAGAAGGCAGGCAAAAAGGGTTCTAAAAGGAGGCTGAACCCTAAAGGTGGTATAAATAAGAGAAAGAAGACCTCCGGACAGTCGACCTGCTTTCACTGCGGCAAGGCAGGTCATTGGAAAAGGAATTGCAAGGCTTATCTTGCAACAGTGAAGACTGGTGCAAATAATGCACCAAAAGGTATGTATGAGATACATACAATATTATCATTAAATTCTTCCATTTCAAACTCATGGGTATTAGATACTGCCTGTGGTTTTCATATCTGCAAATCATTGCAGGGGCTGCAGAAAATTAGAAGTTTGAGGAAGGGAGACTTCGAGCTCTATGGTGCTGGAGGAGATTCTATCCAAGCAGAAGATGTAGGGACATATATCTTGAAGTTTCCTTCTGGAAAGATCTTAGAGCTAACAAATTGTTATTACATGCTTAAGATCATTAGAAATATTGTATCTGTACCCTTGTTGATAAAACAAAGATATCAAATATCTGTAACGAGCAATGGTTGCTCGATTAATTTTTCTAATGAAATAATTTGTCATGGCATTTTTGATAATGGTTTGTTGACTCTATGCTTGAATGATAATATTTTTCATGTTGATGAAAATAGTAAACGTAAGAGAGATAATGTAAATAATACCTTACTTTGGCATTGTCGACTTGGTCATATTAGTGAGACTAGGATTAACAAGTTGTACAAAGAAAAGTTCTTTGATTCTTATGATTGTAAATCATTAGGAACTTGTGAATCATGTCTCATGGGTAAAATGACCAAGACTTCATTTAGTGGACATGGAAATAGGACAAACGAGTTGTTAGGACTTGTACATACAGATGTATGTGGCCCTATGACAACTCATACCAGAGGTGGATACTCATATTTTATTACATTTACAGATGATTTATCTAGGTTTGGATATGTGTATCTTATGAAACATAAATCCAAAGCCTTTGATAAATTCAAAGAGTATCAAAGCATGGTCGAAAAACAAACTGGAAAAAGTATAAAAATTCTTCGATCTGATCGAGGAGGAGAATACTTGTCCAATGAATTTTTAGACCATCTTAAAGCAAAGGGATTATCTCTAAATGGATACCTCCTTATACGCCACAATTAAATGGTGTAATCGAAAGGAGGAATCGTACCTTATTAGATATGGTACGATCCATGATGTGCTTCACTGAATTACCTACTTCCTTCTGGGGTTATGCTTTAGAGACCACAATAATTATCTTGAATAGAGTACCTTCTAAATCTGTATCTAGCACTCCATATGAAATATGAAGAGGTAAGAAGCCCAATCTTAAATATTTTAAGATATGGGGATGTTCAGCATATGTCAAAAGAAATTTTGGACATAAACTAGATACTAGAGCAGATAAATGTTTGTTTGTAGGATATCCTAAGGATAGTATAGGATATCTATTCTGTCACCCTACTGAACAAAAGGTATTTGTAAGTAGGCATGCCACTTTCATGGAGAAAGAATTTATCCTAGAAAGAGGCAGTGGGAGAAATATTGAAATTAATGAAGTTCAACAAAAATAAATAGATATTTCTCAACCAAATATTCACATAAATAAAGAAAAACTAGAACATATAACTCCTATCCATAGGTCAGAGAGGGTACGACATGTACCTATAAGGTATGGGTTCATTATTGAGAATAATGAAGCCCAAGTCATTGAGAATGACGAACCTTTGACCTATAAAGAAGCTGTCATGAGTAAGGACTCAGACAGATGGCAGGATGCTATGAAATTCGAGATGGACTCCATGTATACCAACAAAGTATGGACTTTGGTTGATGCACCAGAAGGGGTAAACCCTATTGGGTGCAAATGGGTCTATAAGAAAAAGATTGGAGCAGATGGTCAAATAGAAACCTATAAAGCTAGATTGGTAGCTAAAGGTTTCAGGCAAAAATAGGGTATTGATTATGATGAAACTTTTTCACCTGTTGCCATGCTCAAATCTATTCGGATAATGCTTGCAATAGCAGCATACTATGATTATGAAATATGGCAAATGGATGTGAAGACCGCCTTCTTGAATGGTTTTCTAGAAGAGGAGGTCTACATGTCACAGCCAGAGGGTTTTGTCTCAAATGACAGACCAAATCTAGTATGCAGGCTTAAGAAATCCATTTATGGATTAAAGCAAGCCTCAAGGAGTTGGAACATCCGCTTTGATGTAACAATCAAAGAATTCGGCTTCATCAAAAATGTGGATGAACCTTGTGTGTATAAGAAGACTAGTGGGAGTGCCCTAGTTTTCTTGGTTCTGTATGTAGATGACATACTCCTTATTGGGAATGATATCCCAATGTTACAAACAGTCAAATTATGGCTATCAAATAAGTTTTCCATGAATGACTTGGGGGAAGCATCCTATATACTTGGTATAAAGATCTATAGAGATAGATCTAAAAGGATGATAGGCTTATCTCAGTCTAAGTACATTGACTTAATACTAAAAAGATTCAGTATGAATGAAAGTAAAAGAGGTTATTTACCCATGAGTCAAGGCATACATCTCTCTAAGAAGATGTCTCCTAAGACAACTGAAGAGAGAAATAGAATGAGTTCTATTCCTTATGCTTCGACTGTAGGATCAATAATGTATGCTATGTTATGTACCAGGCCTGATGTAGCTTATGCCTTAGGCATAGCCAATAGATTTCAGGCTGATCCAGGAGAGGATCATTGGAAGGCTGTAAAAAATATTCTAAAGTACTTAGAAGGACTAAGGATATTTTTCTCATATATGGTGGATCTGATCTTAAACTAGAAGGATACTCTGATTCTAGTTTTCAATCAGACCCAGATGATAGCAAATCCATTTCAGGGTATGTCTTTACTTTGAATGGTGGAGCAGTGAGTTGGAAGAGTTCTAAGCAGCAAACAGTAGCTGACTCAACCACAGAGGTAGAATACATAGCTGCAAGTGAAGCCGCCAAGAAAGCTGTCTGGATGAAGAAGTTCATCACTGAATTGGGCATTGTTCCTGAGATTGAGAACTCAGTACCACTTTATTGTGATAATACTGGAGCAGTTGCTCAAGCAAAGGAACCAAGGTCTCACCATAAATCCAAGCATATTTTGAGATGTTTCCATCTCGTTCGTGAAATAATTGAAAGACAAGATGTTATTATTGAACGAGTAGACACAAAGAACAACATAGCGGATCCATTCACTAAAGCTTTACCACAGCAGCAATTCGATCGCCATCTCGATTGTATGGGGTTGAAATATAAGGGAGATTGGCTTTAGTGCAAGTGGGAGATTGAAAGGAATATGCCCTATAAGCCAATCAAAATGTATAAATAGATGGATATTTTTTTGTCTCCTGACAACTCATGTACTGATGTTTTAAATAAATAAAGGCATTTAGTTCATCATATGCTGCATCTTATTTTGATGAACCCCATAAATTAGGACTATGGTTTTAGGGTTATGATGCGATCATACCAAGTGAGACCTAAAACCTTAAAACTCTAATTTTAAATATTTCTAGTCGATGGAACATTGAGTAGGGGATCAATGTTTCTGGTAAGATTGGTACATCCTGTGTATGCTCGGCAGAGAGGGTAATTAATCTCATAATTACTTGTGTATGACACTAATATAAGGATGTAAGTATTCATTAGAGAATGAATTCACTGAATTGATCCAATTAAAAAATATCTGATGGAGTCTTATCTACATGTCAATAGATTTTTTCTTATAGTGGGAATTGTGCATGTAAATCTTTTGACCTGAGACTGCCATAGAACCTTATAAGCATGAATCCATATTTTGGATCATACTCATTCATGATTTAATTATGTACGGGATGTTCTGGATATGATGGATTGCTTATGAAGGTTGTGAGTAGGTCAATATGGAAACTATCGCTTCTAGTAAGAGGAGATCGCATCCTATCTGCTTAAATGAAATAATGATTCAGGAAGACTTTGATGAAAGCATTATGAAAAAATTAGAAATGGTTTCAAATATTTTATAAATCGAATCATTATTATTTGATCAAGAGAAATATGAATATAAAATTGGGTTTGACATTTTTCCATACCCAAACTTATATTCGGGATGCAGGATGATCGTAAGATCAAGTTGCACGATAATTTTCATTGAAGGATATTTTTGGTATTTCCATCAAAATTTTATATCTACTAGGTAGACATGATACATTGCTAGACGTCAATCATGTCTTGTGAGTTTGATCAATTAAAGAGTTTAATTCGATCATTAATTAAAAGCTGTTCTGATTGATCAAAATGGTTCAGCTTGATTTGACCTAAATCGGCTAGACTGTGTTCTAACCAAATTAGTTTAAATTACACCTGGACTCACTGCTGGCTAGATGTGGAACCCAATGGGTCACACACAAAGGGAATTGATCATGGGTTTAATTTGATTAAACCATGTTTGCAAGTTGAACATGCTAGCACATGTTGCAAACCCTAGCATTTAGATTCGAATCGAATTCGAATCAAGTTTCGATTTGGGCTAATTTAGAACCAATTTGAGCCAAATTGGATTTGGTCTTGAAGTGGGTTCAAAGTGTTTTAATTTGGCTTGCTGTTGGGTGCCAAAAACCAGGGAACCACATGCCTAAGAGTCTCTCTCTTGGCGTGTGGATTTAAATCCATGCGCATGAGCCACATGGCACATGGATGGAGTTGGCGCCACCTTTAGATAAGGTCTATCCTATTTTTCTCCGTAACCTTTATTCTACGAATGTATTTCAGATGTCTTAGGAGGCGCCTAAGAGTCCTTCTGAGTATTAAATTCATCGTAGAAGAATTAAGAAAAGGATAAGGATTAAATCCATGCGCCACCTCTTGGAAGCGCCCCTTTGAAATTTCAAATGGGGAGATAAGTTTTAAATTATCCACGCCCATTTATCTCTTGCGCCATTCTTCAAATTGGCACCATATATCTTAGCCATTGGATGGGCTTTCTTCCAGATCCAAAGGCATGGGTTGATGGCGCCAATAAGAGAAGCTTCGTGACTTCTCATCTGAACACCGTAAGTTAAGATCGAAGAGTCTTTCTGAAATAAGGCATCTCTTCAACCCAATTTTGATGTACACATGGCATTTCTTGACTTATGGGGTGTGAGAAATAGATAAGAGGCATGAGATAATTTGTAAGAGGGTGTGAGATGTTTTGGATTGCATCTTTACGTGCAATATAAATAGGGGTGCACGCCGAGGAGTCTCGGGTATTCAGAAATCTTCTTTCTTTCTTACAAGAGGCTCTGCTTGTCCAATTTTCTTTATTCCTTCTCTCTAGCCTAGATAAGATCCTGATAAATGACAAGAAATCTTCCAAAAGGCTTAGAGAATTGGAATAAAAATTAAGGAGACAAGGAGCAAGAAAGAAAGAGAAGAAAAGGTCCAACAGTGTGACAGCAAACCCAAGAAAGGAGGTTCTGCCCAAATTGCATTTAAATTCTGATAAATCAGAATTTAATTATAGAATATTTTCTAATAAGTGCTAGAGAGTTGATCGAGTCCTCGTGTGGATCAACATTGGAGGGTGAACACGTGGGCACCTGGTGGAAACTCAAACAAATTGCTGCCGGCAACTAAGCACAAATCAGGGTTTAGCGATAAGAGGTAAGTTTCTATATCTTTTATTTGATATTAATGCATATTATATGGTTTAATTTCTGATAAGGTGATCTTGGAGTTAGGTTTTAATTTTATGATTTCATAATAATTGTTTTGAAATCCATGCTTCCGCCATTGCACTAAAACCTTTCATCAATGTCTCATTTTATTATCAAATAATAAAAGTTATTACATGAGTTGAAAAATTATAAAAAAAAATTTCATCGCAATACACTTGCGATTGACTTATAGGGCACTCTTCTTTCAATCTCCCACTTGCACTAAAGTCAATCACCTTTGTACCTTAATCCAATACAATCAAGATAGTGATCAAATAGCTACTGTGGTATGGCCTTAGTGAATGGGTCTGCTATATTGTTCTTTGAATCTACTCGTTCAAGGATAACATCATATCTTTTTATAATTTCTCGAATGAGGTGGAAGCATCTGAGGATGTGCTTGGATCTTTGATGAGACCTAGGTTCCTTAGCTTGAATAACAGCCCCAGTGTTATCACAATAGAGTGGCACCAGTTCTTCAATCTCAGAAACTACTTCTAAATCTATGATGAACTTCTTCATCCAGATAGCTTTCTTAGTGGCTTCACTAGCAGTGATGTACTCTACCTCAGTAATTGAGTCAACTACTCTCTGTTGCTTGAAACTCTTCCAACTCACTGCCCCACCATTTAGGATAAACACATACCCTGATATTGACTTACTATCATCTGGATCAAAATGAAAAATAGAATCTGTA
Source organism: Elaeis guineensis (assembly GCF_000442705.2). Taxonomy (NCBI): domain Eukaryota; kingdom Viridiplantae; phylum Streptophyta; class Magnoliopsida; order Arecales; family Arecaceae; genus Elaeis; species Elaeis guineensis. Next base: position 56,151,693 of record NC_026003.2, read on the forward strand.
TATCCCTCTAGTTTCAACTCTGATCCTCCTCTATATATAAGAAAAGTATTTTTAGTCCTTCTTAGGTACTTCAGAATATTTTTTATCTTTTCAATGATCTTCTCTTGGATCAGTCTGAAATCTGCTAGCTACACCCAAAGCATAAGCTACATCAGGTCTGGTACATAACATGACATACATAATTGATCCTACAGCCAAAGCATAAGGGATTTCACTCATCCTCCTCTCTTCTGGTGTCTTAGGACACATTTTCTTAGAGGAACGTATACCATGACTTGTAGGCAGATAACTTCTCTTACTAGCCTCCATATTAAACCTCTTTAATATGAGATCTATGTACCGTGACTGGGATAAGCCTAACATTCTTTTAGATCTATCTCTATAGATTTTTAGACCCAGTATATAGGATGCTTTACCCAAGACTTTCATGAAAAAATTATTCGATAGCCAAGTCTTGATCGATTGCATTATTGGGATATCATTCCCAATGAGCAGTATGTCATCGACATACAAAACTAAGAAGAGAATAGCACTCCCACTTGTCTTCTTATACACACATGGTTCATCCTTATTTTTTGATAAAGCCAAACTCTTTGATTGTCATATCAAGTCGGATGTTTCAGTTCCTCAAAGCCTGCTTTAATCCATAGATAGATCTCTTTAGCTTGCATACTTGATTTGCCCTCCCACTTGAGACAAATCCCTCTGGTTGAGTCATATAGACTTCTCTTTTAGATTACTATTGAGGAATGTAGTCTTGACATCCATCTGCTAGATCTCATAATCGTAGTATGCTGCTATAGCAAGCAAAATCCTGATGGATTTGAGCATAGCTACTGGTGAGAAAGTTTCATCATAGTCAATTTCTTGCTTTTGTCTGAAACCTTCATTACCAACCTAGCTTTATAAGTTTCTACTTGGCCATCTGCTCCGATCTTCTTTTTGAAGACCCACTTGTACTCTATTGGGGTCACACCCTCTGGTGCATCAACCAAGGTCCATACTTAGTTGGTGTACAATGAGTCCATCTCAGATTTCATGACTTCCAGCCATCTATCTAAGTCTCTACTCATGATAGCTTCCAAATAGATTAGTGGATCATCATCTTGAATGATATTAATCGAATTATCATTCTCAATGACAAAATCATATCTCAAAGGTGCTTGACGTACTCTATCTGATCTTTGAAGAGAAAGTATGTATTGTAGATGTACCTCATCTTTAGGTACTTCTGATTGAGGATCTTCTTATGGTCCAACCACTGATATTTCTGGATCGATTTATAGATCATGAACTTCAATAAGTTCAATTTCTTCCCACTGCTTCCTTCTTGGATGAATTCATTCTCCAAGAAAGTGGTGTGCCTACTAACAAATACTTTTTGATTAGTAGGGTGGTAGAAATAGTATCCATTAGTTTCTTTAGGATATCCTACAAACCTACACTTGTCTGATCTAGCACTAAGCTTATGTCCAAAAATATTTTTGACATAAGCTGGACAGCCCCAAATCTTAAGATGTTTAAGATTAGACTTCTTTTCCTTTCATATCTCATATGGTCTGCTTGTAACAGACTTTGAAGGTACTCTGTTTAATATGTATGTGACAGTTTCTAGGGCATATCTCTAAAAAGATATTGAGAGATCAGTGAAGTACGTCATGGACCGCACCATATCTATTAAAGTACGATTCTTCCTTTCTGCTATTCTATTTAACTGAGGTGTATAAGGAGGGGTCTATTCAGAGAGAATATATTTACTTTTAAGATAATCAAAAAATTTACTAGATAAGTATTCTCCTCTTCGATCAAATCGAGGAATCTTGATATTTTTTTTAGTTTATTTCTCAACCATACATTGATACTCCTTGAACTTATTAAAGACTTCAGATTTATGTTTCATAAGATACACATACCCAAACCTTGATAAATCATTTGTAAAAGTAATAAAATAGGAGTATCTACCTCTAGCTTGAGTTGTCATTAGTCCACATACATCCATATGTACTAGGGCTAACAACTCACTTGCCCTCTCTCCATGTCCAGAAAATGGAGTCTTGGTCATCTTACCCATGAAACAAGATTCACAAATTTTGAATGATTCATAATCATACAGGTCAAAAAATTTTCTTTGTATAACTTATTTATCTTTGACTCACTAATATGACCAAGATGGCAATGCCAGAGATATGTGATATTCACATCTTCGCTCTTTCTTTTCATATTTCTTTCAATATGAAAAATATTTTCATTTAGTGCAAGAATTAAAAGATTGTTATCAATATAACCACTGCCATAAAATTTATTAGAAAAGAAAATGAAGCATCCATTTTCCATTAGCCTTATTTCATAACCTTGTTTTAATAACAAAGGTATAGAAATAATATTTCTAATGACCTTTGGTATGTAATTACAGTCTTTCAATACTAAAGTTTTTTTTGGAGGTAAATCAAGCATACAAGTTCCCACAACCTCTGTGCTAATGAACTCTCCACTTGCGCCATAAAGCTCGAGGTCACCTCATTTCAGACCTTTGATATTCTGTAGTCACTATAATGACTTATAAATATGCGATCCACAGACGGTATCTAATACCCAAGTATCATTGTCTGAGCCACTCAATGAAAAATAGGTTTGTATCATATACACACCTTTTGGTACTATACTTGCACCCTGCTTCAAACTTGTAAGATTATTCTTGCAATTATACTCTCAATGTCCAAACTTGCCACAAAATAAATAGCTAATATCCATATGGACATCTTTTTCCTTCTCATTATTACTGACCATCCCAAGGTCAGAAATATTTATAACATTGGAGTTCTTCGCCAATATGAACCTAATTTACAAGTTCCTCGATCCATCCACATAGTTGGGATCGATCAATATATTTTTATCTATAGTGTTATGCAGTGAAAATAAAGAAGCCATAATGCAGACTTAAATCTGCATAAATAAAAAATAATAGTATAAGCAAACCACTCAAGTTTGACATGTATAACTAGTTGAGAAATTTTAAAAGTAGTTATATCTTCCACTATTTTATCGGATACCATAGCCCTCTCCTATGGTAAACAAAAAATTCTAAGCTGATTTCTTAATGGGGTTGAGACCCTAATCTCTTATTGAGGCCTTCTGGATATCACAACAAACCTCAATAAGTTTAAAAGTAGGAAAACCTATCCAATTGCATCTCATGCAACTCTCAACATAAACCTTGCCTCTAAAAACACTCATAGCTTTGTGGATATCACAATAAACTATAGTGCTTTATAATTAAGTCAGACCCTTCATTTCCATACAATCATATCTAAAAAATACTATCCTTATGGGTATCACAACAAAGCAATATATCCAAAATATACCGTAAAGCATCTAATATGCATCAAGATAAACCCACATCAATTCTCATAGCAAATCTTATGAATATCACAACAAACCTACTATGATTTTTGATAGGATATTGACTAGGCATAAAGGAAGGCATATGTAGTGTTCAAAATACTGAGCTACCATCATTCAAGATTCAAACTAATCCAATTAGCCAAAAAAGTGTTAAGATTGGAGGGGGTCCTCCCGTTGCTTTTCTTAGACACCAATAAAATTGACCAGGCCAGCAACGAAACTAATTAAATAATCACCATACTTGAAATACTCCTTAGACACCAATTAATTAATCAATTCAAAAAAATAGGTCAGCTACTGGTTCACAATACTATAACTTAATATAATTTTTATGAGGGCTTTAATGATCTCAAGCACATCTTAAATCAATCAATCATAATGATGCATAAATATAGTTGTACCTTAAAAATCATAACAACTAAACATAGCATCCAGTCATATCTCTAAGATATGAAAAATATAATCATACAATATGACTATAACTGGTATTTTAAGTATATCACATATGCATAAAGTATTAATAACATGCATAAATATAAAATACTCTTTTCATAGTTCTTCTTCTTGGAACATCACAGTGGCACCCCTACACACTATAAGAGTACCCTATTGAATAGGAAGAGAGGGTCTCTGAACCCTACTTGCTCTTATGACCGGATAGTCTAGTGATGAACCTCATTTAGAGTACTAAGCTACTAAAAAATTTTATACATATATCATGCATTTTATATTTAAAATATATCTCTAAGACATACTAGGGTTTGGATGTTCAATCGGGTTCAACCCTTGAGCCGACTTGAACCAAACAAAAAATTCATGCTTGATCACAATCAAGATAATAATTTAACCTTTAATTATATAGATCAAGATAGGCTCTGATACCATTGTTAGATTTCGATGGTACATTAAAAAGATTAGGTATTTAAAATTTTCATTAAAAATATCCAATGCACTGAAAACTCTAATGCCCAGAAACTTTTGACTATATCAATCAAAATACAATAAAATAAATTTGGATCAGAAGAATACCTTATTGAGAATAGTGTCCCAAAGCCAATCATCAGCCTATTGATGGTTGTGCTCATTCTTATATTAGTATATGAATTATAAATAAATAAAAGTTATTTTGATATTTTTTATCACAAATTATTTCATCTTCTAATGAACTCCTGTGTTGTGGTGAAGTTCTTAGGACTATTTAGACTCAATAAAGGAGGATTTATCGTTTAGTCCTTAAACCTATTCGTGACCAAATGATACATTGTTACCAAGGACGACAACATTTATCAAGCATAGGTCGTTGTGTGCCAAATGGGTTGGTTGTCCTCTTAACCAAGGAGTGTGGAGACACTGGTATGGCATACAGGTGAGATGTAAGGGTACATCTGCACTGAATGTGACCGACTCTGGAGTTATTTCTACTGTCAAGATTTGCTCTGATGGGATATGGGTATAAATATCCCTCCGACCTGAGACCGCCAGGGTGACTTGCAAGCAACTCACTGCACTTAGGCACTGGACTACCTGCATTTCTAATTCAGTGACGGAAGGATGCTGGGTGTAGTCAAGTACTTGACTTATTGGTGCGTGTGTCAAGATGGGATTGACCACTCCAGTTCAGGAGCTGTGTACAGTCGTGTTTCAATTTAGCAAAACCTTGGCCAAGGTAGTCCTAGTGAGGAGTCACAAGACTGTTTGAGTTGAGTACGATTCGGATGATCTAATCAGGGTTGACAATTTAACCCTGAGTCATCCTAAACACAGGGGTCAAAAGGATGAATTATACAATAACCATATTCACGTAGGTTCTGAATGTTACGATTGTGACTATTTGACCTATCCAGACGTCGGGTACCATTGCTAGATGGTCACTTCGATTAGTATAGGAATTGGTTCCTGTGCTACTGGCTTAGGTTCGAACCTGCGGGGTCACACACATTAGAGATTCCTATTTGATCTGATGGCTAATGAAGAGTCCTAATGCTCATGAATTTTGAATCCTACATGTCTGAAACTCTGTGATCAAGAATCAAAATTCTCTAATCATGAGTTCTACACATTTTGGATACCGGGGTCAAGAGTCCCACTAGTTTGGGACTTTTTGATCAAGATTTCATATCGATGGATTCTGATGCCCAATTGCCCATCGAATTTGGACTCAGTATTTATGAGAGGTTTAATTAGTGATTTGATCACTAATTAATTCAATTTGATTGAGTAATTATTTTTGGATCAAGTCCAATTGAATTGGATTTAGTTGGGTTTGACCCGATTAGGTTAAGTGTTGACCTAATCGCTAAGGTGTTTTGGTCACTGATTTGATCAGGGGTTGGGCTTAGTCAATTTCTGATTTGATTAAAATTTTATTGAGCCTAATTAAGCCTAATTATGTTGGGTTTAATTTAGTCTAATTGTGTCTAACCTATTTTAAATAAGGTTGGTTCAATTGGATTTCAAACCACCTTGACTAATCTCCCTGCGCCACCTCACTTCACATGCACCCATTTGAATTCATGAGAAACGAGTGTGGGGAAAATTCAGTGCAGGGGTAAAATAGTAATTTTAAAACTTTTTCAAAATTATAATTTTATAGCAGAAAAATATTAATTAATCTAATTAATTAACATAAATTTATCCTACACTAGGATCTAAATATGATATATAGCATGCACGCATTTAAATTTGAAATTCGAATTCGAACAGTAAATAATATACTGTAATGTGTTCAGAACACAATACCTTTGTGCGGGTAGTAGATCACCGTAATCTGATCACCGTCGGGAGAGTCTGATCGTCGTGACGCAGCCATACAGCATGTCTGACCTCTGCAGATCATCCACACGAAGCTCCCGATCTGATCGACTCCTCACGAGTGCTAGCTCATTGTAGAGCCCTTTTGACGGTGGATGCTGATCGAACTCCTTCGATCGATGTCTACCGATTCTTCAGATACTCTGGATCATCAACAGACATGCTTGAGAGGATGTTGAAGATCTCTCTGAGATTTTGTGGGCTCACGACACTCGTAGCTCACTTTCTCACTTCCCGAACCCCAGGCTAAAACTCTAAGAAACTCACTGAAAACCTTGCACCCACTTTTCTTTCTTTTCTTTCTTTTTCTCTTGGAAGGATATGGATTTCCTTCTCATGCACAAGACTCTCACACCCCAAAATTTTTCTCCAAAAAACTTCTTTTTCTTGCACGCCCCACTCTTCTCCTCCTTTTATAACAACGTCAAACGTCTTATCCAAAAGAAAGGATAAAGATGAGTAATTGCATATTTGAATTCAAATCAAATTTTGAATTCAAATGGACACCAACTCATCCTTATCCACTAAAGACATGAGACGTGGCTTAAATTATGCATGGAGTGATATCATGAGAAACATTTTCTCATGTAATAAATAGGGCGTAAAAAAAGGGATAAGGTGCAAAGATTGATTGCCCATTTAAATTCAAACTTTATTTTGAATTTGAATGGCCAACCAATCATCCTTATCCATCCATTTGGCACATTAAAGTGGGGTGTAGAGAGGGCTTGGCATGAGAAAAAAATTTATGAGAAGTTCCTTCTCATGAATCCAAATGGGTGCAATGGAAGTGAGGTGGCGCATGGAGATTGGGTCAAGGTGGTTTAATTATTTAAACCAACCTAATTGAACCAAATAAGTTAGGTCCAATTAGACTAATTTTAATCCAACTTAATTAGATTTAATTAGGCTTAATAAAATCCTAATCAAATCAGGAATTGATTAAGCCCAACCCCTAATCAAATCAGAGACCAAACCATCTCGACGATTAGGTCAACTTTTAACCTAATCAGGTCAAACCCAATTGAATCCAATTCAATTGGACTTGATCCAAAAATAATTACTCAATCAAATTAAGTTAATTAGCTATCAAATCACTAATTAAACCTCTCATAAATATTGAGTCCAAATTCGATGGGTAATCGGGCATCAGAATTCATCGATATGTAACCCTGATCGAAGAGTCCCAAACCAGTGGGACTCTTGACCCCGGTACCCATAATGTGTGGAACTCATGATCAGAGAATCTTGATTCTCGATCACTGAGTCCCAAACATGTAGGATTCTATATCAGCCATCAGATCAGATAAGAACCTCTAATGTGTGTGACCCCGCAGGTTCGAACCTAAGCTGGTAGCACAGGAACCAATTTCTGTACTAATCGAAGTGACCATCTAGCAATGGTACCTGACGATCGGATAGGTTGAATGGTCGCAATTGCAACACTCAAAACCTATGTGAATATGGTTACTGTATAATTCATCCTTTTGACCTCTGTGTTTAGGATGACTCAAGGTTAAACTGTCAACCCAGATCAGATCATCCAAATCGTGCTCAACTCAAACAGTCCTATGACTCCTCACAAGGACTACCTTGGTCAAGATTTTGCTAAATTAAAACACGACTGTACACAGCTCCTAAACTGGAGTGGTCAATCCCATCTTGACACACGCACCGACAAGTCAAGTACTTGACTACCCCAGCAGCCTTCCGTCACTGAATTAAAAATTCAGGTAGTCCAGTGCCTAAGTGCAGTGAGTTGCTTGCAAGTCACCGTGGCGGTCTCAGGTCGGAGGATATTTATATCCATATTCCATCGGAGCAAATTTTGACAGCAGAAATAGCTCCAGAGTCGGTCACGTTCAGTGCAGATATACCCTCACATCTTACCTGTATGCCATACCAGTGTCTCCACACTCATTGGTTTAGAGGACAACCAACCTATATAGCACACAACGACCTATGCTTGATAAACATTGTCATCCTTGGTAACAACGTATCATTTGGTCGCGAACAGATTTAATGACTAAACGACAAATCCTCCTTTGTCAAGTCTAAATAGTCCTAAGGATTTCACCACAACATAGGAGTTCATTACAAGATGAAATATTTTGTGATGAAAAATACCAAAATAATTTTTATTAATTCATAATTCATGTACAAATATAAAAATGAGCACAACCGTCAACAGGCTGACGATTGGCTTTGGGACACTATTCCCAACAATCTTCCACTTGGCCTAATGCCAATCGGTGCAGTATCTAATACCCATCTTCGACTTGTAGTTGTCAAACTCTTTCACCGCAATGGCTTTAGTAAATGGGTCAGTCAGGTTCTCCTTTTCGTCGATCTTCTAAAGATCGACGTCACCTCGATCCATAATTTTTCGGATGAGATGGTAGCGGTGTAGAATATGCTTCGTCCGCTGGTGTGCCTTTAGTTCCTTCACCTGAGCAATGGCTCTAGAGCTGTCACAGTAGAGCAGAACTGGACCAACAAGGGAGGGTGCTACTCTGAGCTCGGTAATGAATTTTCTCAGCCACACTGCTTCTTTGGCAGCATTTGATGCAGCAACATACTCCACCTCGCAAACTGAATCAGCCACTGTGTGCTGCTTGAAACTTTTCCAGCAGATAGCCCCACCATTAAGGATAAAAATAAATCTCGACACACTTTTGCTGTCAACATGATCAAACTGGAAACTAGAGTCTGTAAACCCTATAAGTCTCATGTCCGATTCACCATAAACAAGCCACTGGTCCTTAGTATTTCTTAAATACTTCAGGATGGTTTTAACAACCTTCCAGTGATTCTCCCCTAAATCAGATTGGTATTTACTCACTACCCCTAGTGAGTATGCCACATCTGGTCGTGTACATGTCATGGCGTACATGATAGATCCCACTGTCGAAGCATATGGAATCCTACCCATACGCTCTCTCTCTTGAGGTGTTGTCGGACAATCTTTCTTCGATAGAGAAATTCCATGGCCTATCGGAAGATAGTCTTTCTTGGAATTCTCCATGCTGAACCTCTTCAGCATAGTATCAATGTACGTGGACTGAGATAAATCAAGCAACCTTTTAGATCTATCCCTATAGATCCTCATCCCTAGGATGTAGGAAGCTTCTCCCAGATCCTTCATGGAGAACTGTGATGACAGCCAAATCTTTATTCCCTGTAATGCAGGGACATCATTCCCGATTAAGAGAATGTCATCCACATACAATACAAAAAATACTACTACTGGACTATTAGCCCACTTATAAATGCATGGCTCTTCTCCATTTTTAACAAAGCCATACATCTTGATCGTCTTATCAAAATGTATGTTCCAACTCTGTGATGCCTGCTTAAGTCCATAAATAGACCTCTGTAGCCTGCACACATTAGACTCATCTATGGATGTGAATCCTTCAGGTTGTATTATATACACCTCTTCATCCAGCTCTCCATTTAGGAAAGCTGTCTTCACATCCATCTGCCAGATTTCATAGTCCAGATGGGCAGCTATCGCAAGCATAATCCGAATGGATTTGAGCATTGCCACAGGAAAAAACATCTCGTCATAGTCTATACCATAATGTTGACGATATCCCTTGGCAACCAGATGGACTTTATAGGTTTCCACCTTTCTGTCTGTGCCTCTCTTCCTCTTGAAGACCCACTTACACCCTATGGGTTTTACTCCTTCGAGTGGGTCAACCAATGTCCACACATCGTTGACCTTCATGGACTCCATTTTGGATTTCATGGCCTCTAGCCATTTCTCAGAATCGGATCTCTGCATTGCATCCATGTAGGTGATTGGATCCTCATCATTTTCATCAAGTTCGATAGGATCGCCGTCCCGGACCAAGAAACATAGTATCTGTCCGGTTGACGTGGTACTCTACCAGATCGCCTTAAGGGTGCTTGAACAATGGGCTCCAGATCTGATCTAACCAAATCCGATTTAGGTTCAGCAACTTGTGTCAGTTTTTTCACTTGCCGAACTTCGTCAAGTTCGACCTTAGAGGCAACAGTTCCGTCACCAAGGAACTCCTTTTCCAAAAAGATTGCCTTAAGGCTGACAAACACTGTTTGCTAATCAGCTAGGTAGAAGTAATACCCTTTGGACTCTTTTGGGTACCCTTTAAAATTACACTTGTCAGACATAGGTCCTAGCTTGTCCGTAATTAAACGTTTAACATAAGCCGGACACCCTCAAACCCTAAGGTGCGAGAGTCTGGCTTACTTCTATCCATATCTCATATGGTGTTTTGGTTACAGACTTATTCGAAACTCTATTTAGAAGGTAACAAGCCGATTCGAGCGCATATCCCCAGAGGGAGATCGACAGACCAGCAAATCCCATCATGGATCGAATCATGTCCAACAAGATCCGATTCCTCCTTTCAGATACACCATTATGTTGTGGTGTTCCAAGATGAGTCCACTGAAAGAGAATCCCATTCTCCCCAAGATATGTCAGAAAATCATTGGAAAGGTATTCACCTCCTCGATCAGATCGAAGAGTTTTAATACACTTTCCAGTTTGTTTTTCTACCTCATTTTGGAATAGTTTAAATATTTCAAACGACTCTGATTTATACTTCATTAAATAGACATACCCATACCTTGATAGGTCATCTGTGAATGTTATGAAGTAGAAATATCCACCTCTTTCACTAGAGCTCATGGGTCCACATACATCAGAATGTACCAAACCCAAGAGTTCACTGGCTCGCTCACCTTTTCCAGTAAAAGGTGATTTGATCATTTTACCAAGAAGATAGGACTCACAGATTGGAAGTGATTCACAATCATCTACTTCAAAAATTCCTTCTTGAGCCAACCTGTTTATCCTGTTCTTATTGATATGACCTAGCCTACAGTGCCAAAGGTAGACTTCTGACACATTATCTATTCTAGGGTATTTACCAGAGGTTTGAACCACATTAACAGGTTGTGATAGAAAGTAAATTCCATTATTAAGTTGTCTAACAAACATTGTAACATCATTCAAAATGATATTGTAAATATTTTTTTTATTAAAAATTGATAACCGTTCATGGCCAAAAGGCCTACTGAAATAATATTTAATAAAAAGCTTGGACAATAGTAACATTCACTCAGAATTACGTTTCGAGAATTGATTACAAGGTTCATGATTCCTAATGCTAGAACTGGAACTTTGCTTCCATCTCCAATGTTCAGGAATCTCTCACCTTCATCAAATCTCCTACTGACCTGCAGACCCTGCATCGAATTACAAATATGATAAGGGCTTCCGGTATCCAATACCCAGGCAGTAGTATCATAAATGAAAAAGTTGCAAGGTGTTATCATATCAGTACCTTGCTTCTTCTTCGGCCTGTTCGGGTCCAGGTAAGCAATGTATAGAGGATAGTTCCTCTTCCAGTGCCCCTGCTTCTTGCAAAAGAAGCACACCGTGTGGCTCTGGTCGGGCTTGTGCTTCTTGGTCTGACCCTGTGCAGATGTCCCAGCATGCAGCTGCACCTTCTTATTCTTCTTCTTTTTGTTCTTCTTCTTCCCTTTCTTAAAGGGTCGACGACCAGAAGAAGATCATCCCACAATATTCACCAACTCCTTATGGAGTTGGTGATCCTTCTCAAAGTTCTACAGCAACCCCAACAAATCATGGTAGTTCACTGCAGGCTTTGTCATCCGAAAATAAGTAAGGAAGGGGAGGAAGGACTTGGGCAATGAATTAAGGATCGCATCTGTTGGTGCAAAAATCTGCTTGCATCGGAGAAGCTGGATCGGGGAAGCCGCGGTCGCCGCCGGGACCTGCAAGGAAAGTCTAAACCGGAGGTGGGGTTGCTCCGGTAAGACCCTCCGACGCTCAAGTCAGTTCTCTGCCTCAACAAGAATGGAGTGCTCGAACGGAGAATTTAGCAGAGTTTTGAGATAAGAAAATGAGCTTAAAGAATAACATATCTGGGTCCCCCTTTTATAGGCGGAGGAGGCAACGGATTGAAGGCGACGTTTGTAACCGTCTAGTAGTGGGCCGCCCGTGGTCAGGGGAATTGATTGCAAAGGATAGTGGAGTAGACGCGTGGCCATCACCGTGGCTCACCATGTGGAATCTATTACGAGGGGTGGAGCAGCGTCTGTTTGTCGTGACTCGCCAGCGGATGGGAGAATCGCATGGAATCCATCGCAGGTTCGTGGCCGTTATTGCGGCCTGCCAGGGGATAGTGGAGCTGTGCGGAATCTGCCACAGGAAGTGGAGCAGGGCGGCGATGGTTACTGCGGCCTGTCAGGGAATGATGGAACTGCGCGGAGTCCACCACAGGAAGTGGAGCAGGGTCGTGGCCGTTTTGGTGGCCTGCCAGGGGGTGCGGATCTGTTGATTGAAGCTCGGCAGCGGTCGGAGTCCGGCCTCTATAGAAGTCCGGAAAGGGTCCTCCTTTCGGTTGGGGTCGGAGGCGGAGCCCGGCTCCCGTAGGAGTCCAGGCGGAGCTGTGCTGCTGCCGGAGGTGGAGCCCGGCTCCCCTAGGAGTCCGGGCGGAGCTGTTCTGCTGTCGGCGGTGGAGCCCGGCTCCTGTAGGAGCCCGAGCGGAGTCTTCCTGCAATCAAAGTTAAAGGCGAAGGTCGGCTCCCGTAGGAGTCCGGACAGCTTACCAGCAGTTGACGTTGAGGACGGGGCCCGGCTCGTAGGAGTCCGGGCGGAGCTGTGCAGCAGTTGATGTCGGAGGTGGAGCCCGACTCCCATAGGAGTCCGGGCGGAGCTGTGCTGCTGCCGGAGGCGGAGCCCGGCTCCCGTAGGAGTCCGGGCGGAGCTGTTCAGCAGTTGATGTCGGAGGCGGAGCCCGGCTCCCGTAGGAGTCTGGGCGGAGCTGTGCTGCTGCCGGAGGTAGAGCCCGACTCCCGTAGGAGTCCGGGTGGAGCTGTTCTGCTGTCGGCGGTGGAGCTCGGCTCCCATAGGAGCCCGAGCGGAGTTGTGCTGCTGTCGGAGGCGGAGCCTGGCTCCGTAGGAGTCCGGGCGGAGCTGTTCTGCTATCGGCGGTGGAGCCCGGCTCCCGTAGGAGTCCGAGCGAGTCTTCCTGCAATCAAAGTTAAAGGCGAAGGTCGGCTCCGTAGGAGTTCGGACAGCTTACCAGCAGTTGACGTTGAGGACGGAGCCCGGCTCCCGTAGGAGTTCGGGCGGAGCTGTACAGCAGTTGATGTCGGAGGCGGAGCCCGGCTCCCGTAGGAGTCCGGGCGGAGCTATGCTGCTGCCGGAGGCAGAGCCCGGCTCCCGTAGGAGTCCGGGCGGAGCTGTTCAGCAGTTGATGTCGGAGGCAGATCTCGGCTCCCGTAGGAGTCCGGGCGGAGCTGTGCTGCTACCGGAGGTGGAGCCCGGCTCCCGTAGGAGTCCGGGCGGAGCTGTTCTGCTGTCGGCGGTGGAGCCCGGCCCAGTAGGAGTCCGAGCGGAGTCTTCCTGCAATCAAAGTTAAAGGCGAAGGTCGGCTCCCGTAGGAGTCCGGACAGCTTACCAGCAGTTGACGTTGAGGACGGGGCCCGGCTCCCGTAGGAGTCCGGGCAGAGCTGTGCAGCAGTTGATGTCGGAGGCAGAGCCCGGCTCCCGTAGGAGTCCGGGCGGAGCTGTGCTGCTGCCGGAGGTGGAGCCCGGCTCCCGTAGGAGTCTGGCGGAGCTGTTCAGCAGTTGATGTCGGAGGCAGAGCCCGGCTCCCATTGGATTCCGGGCGGAGCTGTGCTGCTGCCGGAGGCGGAGCCCGGCTCCCGTAGGAGTCCGGGCGGAGCTGTTCTGCTGTCGGCGGTGGAGCCCGGCTCCCGTAGGAGTCCGAGCGGAGTCTTCCTGCAATCAAAGTTAAAGGCGAAGGTCGGCTCCCGTAGGAGTCCGACAGCTTACCACAGTTGATGTTGAGGACGGGGCCTGGCTCCCGTAGGAGTCCGGCGGAGCTGTGCGCAGTTGATGTCGGAGGTGGAGCCCGGCTCCCGTAGGAGTCCGAGCGGAGCTATGCTGCTGCCAGAGGCAGAGCCCGGCTCCCGTAGGAGTCCGGGCGGAGCTGTTCAGCAGTTGAGGTCGGAGGCGGAGCCCGACTCCCGTAGGAGTCCGGGCGGAGCTGTGCTGCTGCCGGAGGCGGAGCCCGACTCCCGTAGGAGTCCGGGCGGAGCTGTTTGCTGTCGACGGTGGATCCGGCTCTCGTAGGAGCCCGAGCGGAGCCGTTCTGATGTTGCGTAGGAGCCCGGCTCCCTTAGGAGTCCGGGCGGAGCTGTGCCGCTGCCGATTCCGCCGAGGGTTTTGGCGTGGGTATTTTATACCCAACACCAGTCCCCCTACTTTCGAGTTTGAATTTCAAGCGAAGGAAGTACAGAGAGAAAGATGGGTACAGCCGGAACCATCCCTTCGAATCTTGCGCACTGCCGCCTCCAGATATTTTAGCATTAAATGAGCGCGTGCCGGAGTCTTTTCGAATTGGAGCAGTACGAGGGGATGCTTCGAAAATCCCATAGGTACACTGGCCTAGGTACGGTGCAATTATAGCCCTGCCAACCGTCAGCCCTTTTAGCCGTCTGCCAGGGGGAGTGGGACATGTGTTGGATGTGGACTGGCCAGGGGGATTCGCGATCATTATGGCGCCGGATCCCAGGGTCTATTTAAACCCGTCCTCCTCCCTTTAGGCGTCCTACTCCATTTTTGAGTTTTCACTGGTGTCTGTCTTCTCTTCGAGAGCCTTGCTCTAGTGAACGTCTTCTCGAGCTGTAGGCGCCTCCGTTTCTCGTCCCCCAGGTCCCTCAGAGCAACATAGGTTAGTGCCAACCTTCTTCTCTCCGCCTAGGGGCTTCTCCTCTCTTCATTACTTTTGTACCTCCCTTTGAGTTAGCCTTCGGCGTCTCGTTCCCCTTTCGGTCTGTCTTTTTAGGGTCCCTTAGGCTCTCCCTCCGAAACTGTTCAAAATGTCCTCTGACTCTTCTGCTCCCGACAGTTTCGAGAGTTCCTCTGCTTCAAACCCCCAGGTCCCTGTCTCTGCGGACGAGCCTGCGTCCGGGGCTGGGTCTCGCCCGATTTTCGCATCGGGCGTAATTCCATGCTCGTCGACTCCGGATGAACTCCTTCTGATAAAGGTTCGGTATGGGGTTCCTCCAGAGTACGACCTGGAGCTACCTGGCCCCTCTGACCGGGCCGGCGCTCCTCCACCCGGTCGCTTCTATTTGTATCAGGAGGCGTTCCGTGCCGGACTCCGGCTTCCGCTTCCTGTCTTTGTTGCTGCCTTCTTCCACTTTTTGGACATTTCCCTCCCTCCGTGGCCCCGAATTCCTTTAGGTTCTTGATAGGGTTTCTCTCTGTCTGCCACATAGCCGAGGTCCAGCCGTCCCTCTCCTTGTTCAGGCATTTTTATACTTTCAAACGCAATCCTTCAGCGAAGGACTGGTGGTACTTCTCCCCCCAGTTTGGTAAGAAGGGGTTGCTGAAGGGCGCCCCTTCTTCGATTCACAATTGGAAGGAGAAATTTCTCTTTGTCTACTGCCCGACCCTGGAACTGGGCCTGCCCCCTTGGGGGTCCCTGAGGGATTCCGTCCGCCGGGCTCCCAGCCTGGAAGAGGATGACCTCCAGGCCGCCCAGAAGCTTCTAAGTTATCCCACTCCTTCCCTTCCTAATCTTCTGAAGGAGCAGCTTCTTTTCAACATCGGCCTGAGCCCTCAGGATCCAGCAAGTATTTATCTTTTCTTTTCTTGCCTTCTTCTTCTCTTTATTTTTTCCTTCCCGCTCTTTTCTTCCTCTTTCTTTCTCTCTTCTTTTCTCTTCTCTCTCTTCTTTTCTTTTCTTTTTTTTTTTTTTTGACTCTGGACTGATCGGTGTCGCTTCTTCTTTCTTTTTTCTTTTTCTTTTTTTTTTTTTTGACTCTGGACTGATCGGTGTCGCTTCTTCTTTCTTTTTTCTTTTTTTTTTTTTTTTTTTTAGCAATGGACGTCGAAGCCACGTGGATGCTTGCCAAGGGCATGAGAGCTCAGAAGAGGAAGGGCGCGACGGCCTCCGGATCGGCGAAGAGGGCCAGGGCGAAGGAGACGAGCTTGGCTGCACCCGTCCAGGCGACCCCGACCATCGACATTCCTTCAGATGCCGAGCCAGCGGCCCCCGGGCCTCCTCAAGGAGCCCGCTGACTGGGGCCCCCATTCTGGGGGCTCGCCCCATGGAGGCGCCCGCCGTGGGGAGGAGGAGGAAATCGGTGGCTCGCAGGGCGAGCAGCCACCGAGCTGCTGCAGACGAGTCTGTCTGCTCCGAAGGGGGATCAGAGAACCCCTTCAACGACAAGGACCTGATCAGGCGGCTGCTTGATGGCTGCATTCTGTCCGACGTCGTGGAGAGGATCGACCGCGCGATCCCGAGCAGCGGGCTTGGGATTCTTTAGGGTCCTTCCTTGAGGTAAGTGGATGTTTATTTGCATGGTCACTCGGCCTTTACTGTAATTCTCTATACGTCCCTGCAGATTGGGCACCAGCTCTTCGCCTATGTCGAGGCATGAGCCGCATGAGGAGGGACCTCCTTCAGGCGGAGGAGCGCTGCCAGGCCGAGGTTGCCCCCTCCAAGCGAAGACGGCCGAAGTAGCCACCCTCCAGGAGGCCCTGGAGAGAGAGAGGGGAGCCCGGGAAGAGGAGAGACAAGCCCGGGAGGAAGAGAGACGAATCTTGGAGGAGTCGGCGAGGAAGGCGGAGGCCGAGGTGGCCCATTTGGCCGAGCAAACTCCGGTTCTGGTCTCAGAGGCCAGGGCCCTTGCGGTGGAGGAGTTCAAGGTCTCTGCGGAGATGAGGGAACTGAACGTCCAGTTCGGCCAGGAGGCGTTCACCAAGGGGTTCGAGCTCTACCAAGAGAAGGTGGCCGGCAGATACCCGGACCTCGATCTCGACTTTCTTGAGGAATCTGAAGATGAGGCCGGCCCTTCATCCGTTGCCACCGCAGTCGCACCCCCCGCGTCGAGTCCTCCACCTCCTGCCCCTGAGGTCTGAGACCTCCGATCTTGTGCATTTATTTTGTCGCCATGTTTCCTTTCTGTTTGTCTTCAAAATTAATCAATAAAGTCAAATTTCTTGTTGTGGATGGCCTCTCCTTCCCCCTCCTCCTCCTTTCTACCTTTCTTCTTGTAATGAGCCGGTCTTTGACGCTTGCACCTTCCAATGGCAGTGCCCTGCTAAAGCACTCCTCTTGCCCCTGGGGGTCCCGCTGAAGTCAACCATCCAGCGGCTGAAAAAGGAGGTCCTCCACCTGACGAAGAAGTTGAAGAAGTCGGAGGGCGAGCTCCGCAAGTCGAGACAATGCCATTCCGAAGCCGCCGCTGAGGCCGCCCACTTTAGGAGTCTCCAAGTGAAGGCGATCATGGATTACAGCCGGAGGAAGGTGAACTTCACAAAGGAGCTCGAGGAATGTAAGAAGAGCGCCAGCGACCAGACTTGGGCTCAAGAAGCCAGGATCAGCGCCCTTAAGGTGGAGCTATCAGCTGCGAAGAGGAAGATCGGCCAGCTGGAAGGAAACTCATCCCGGCTCCTGGCTGGGTTGATGATGAACAGAAGTGGTCGCAGAAGGTCTCCGACCTCCAGAAGCAGCTTCAAGACGCTGAGATGAGCCACGACGTGCAGCGGGCCAGCTGGCGCCGGCAAGTGGAAGAGTACAAAGGGAGATTCCGACAGGCGGCGGACGAGGTTGTTCGTCTCCAGAGGCAGCTGGTTACTAGGATGCAGCTTACTACCGCCCAAGATACCGAAGAGCTCCAAGCCCTGAGAGGCACTGTCGAAGGGATTTCTGTCTCCCTCGGGGAGAAGACAGCGAGCTTCAACAAGTGAGCATCCAACTGGCGCTTGAGCGGAGGGCCGTCGCGGACGCAGAGGCAGAGTCCGAAGTTCTATGGAAGCGGCGTCGAGAAGTGGAGGCTGAGAGCCGGCAACTTCGTCAAGCGCTCCAGGATACGCTGCGGAAGAAGGAAGAACTAGAAGAAACAGTGGAGAACCTGAGGCAGTCCTGGTTGAGGGATGGAGGTGATAACCCTAGGTCGGAGGGAGCGAGGCCTCCTTAGAGCTCTTTTGTAGTCACCCCCTTTTTTTTCTCTCTTTTTTTTTATCATTTTGTCCTTCTTTCCCTGGCCGTTTCGACCCTGTAGTACGTATATCGGAAATGGAAAAAGAGCATTTTGTGTTACCTTGTCCATGTGTAGTACTGATATTGTCGTCGGTTGGACCTTTCTGGTCGTTTGGCTTGTTTGACGTAGTGTCGTCGTGGGGGGGAGGGGGCTCTTTCTTTCATCCGACCTTGTTACGCGGCCGAGTTTCGCCATCATTATTAACCCTTGCTGCAGAAGTGGCGGATGGAGCCCGGCTCCCGTAGGAGGCCAGGTGAAGTCTTCCTTGACGGTGGAACCCAGCTCCCGTAGGAGTCCGGGTGAAGTCTTCCTTGGCGGTGGAACCCGGCTCCCGTAGGAGTCCGAGTGAAGTCTTCCTTGGCGTAGGAACCCGGCTCCCGTAGGAGTCCGGGTGAAGTCTTCCTTGGCGGCAGAACTCGGCTCCCGTAGGAGTCCGGGTGAAGTCTTTCTTGGCGGCGGAACCCAGCTCCCGTAGGAGTCTGGGTGAAGCCTTTCTTGGCGGCGGAACCTGGCTCCCGTAGGAGTCCGGGGGAAGCCTTTCTTGGCGGCGGAACCCGACTCCCGTAGGAGTCCGGGTGAAGCCTTTCTTGGCGGCGGAACCCAGCTCCCGTAGGAGTCCGGGTGAAGTCTTCCTTGGCGGCGGAACCCGACTCCCGTAGGAGTCCGGGCGAAGCCTTTCTTGGCGGTGGAACCCAGCTCCCGTAGGAGTCTGGGTGAAGTCTTCCTTGGCGGCGGAACCCGGCTCCCGTAGGAGTCCGGGCGAAGTCTTCCTTGGCGGCGGAATCCGGCTCCCGTAGGAGTCTGGACCTTCCATTTTGCTTGAGCCGGCGCGAGGTTCTCCTCTTGTTACCAGCCTGGCTTGTGGGGGTGCGTTAGGGCGCTGTAAGGCCTCTCCCCCCTCCGGTCTAAAAGAACGGGCCTTCAACTTTGCTCATGTCAGGACGAGGTTCTCCTCCTGTTCCTGACATGGCTGTGGGGGCACATTAGGGCATTGCAAGGCCTCTCCCCCCATCCAGTCTAAAAGAATCGGGCCTTTGACTTTGCTCAAGTTAGGGCAAAGTTTTCCTCCTGTCCCTAACAGGGCTGTGGGGGCACATTAGGGCGTTGTAAGGCCTCTCCCCCCATCCGGTCTAAAAGAATCGGGCCTTTGACTTTGCTCAAGTTAGGGCGAGGTTTTCCTCCTGTCCCTAACAAGGTTGTGGGGGCACATTAGGGCGTTGTGAGGCCTCTCCCCCCATCCGGTCTAAAAGAATCGGGCCTTTGACCTTGCTCATGTCAGGACGAGGTTCTCCTCCTGTTCCTGACATGGCTGTGTTTTTGGAGGGATCATATCCAGTCATAATACATCCATGCTAGGTGGGAGGAGCATGTTAGCTAAAAGAAAAGTAGATTCAATGCGAAATAGTAAGCGATACATTTACAGTATTCCTGCTCCTCCTTGAGGCCCTCCGGTGATGGAGTCGATGGTCCCGATGGGAGGCCGGTCCCCGGGCTGCTCCTCCTTTTTCTGCGGTTCAGGCGGTGGGAGGGCTCTTGGCCGGTCTCCTCTACCCTCAGGCCTGCGGTGGATGAATCTGTCGAGTCGACCTCACCGAATGAGCTCCTCGATCTCATCCTGGAGCTGGATGCATTCCTCCGTGTCGTGGCCGTGGTCGCGGTGGTAGAGGCAGAACTTGTTGGGGTTGCACTTCTCGAGGTGTGTGCGCATCCTCTCCGGCCTAGGGAGCTGCTCCCTAACCTCCATCAGTACCTGGGCCTTCGAGGCATTGAGGGGGGCGTAGTTGCAAAATTTCCCTGGTGGGGAACCCCGCCGAAACCTGTTGTCCGGGCTTCTCTGCCTGCGTGCCCGGGGTGGAGTGTGGGCGCGCTTATGTCCAGGAGGGGATCGGGAGCGAGGCCGGGCTTCCTTTGGCCTCTTCTCAACTGCGGGCTTACTAGAATCTCCCGCCTGACGCTCCCTTGCCGTCTCTTATCCTTCATTTTGAAGGCTTCTTCCGCTCGGGCGTATCCTTCAGCCCGAGCCAGTAGATCAGCAAAATTCCTGGGGTACTTCTTCTCCAGGGAGTACAAAAGATCATTCTTCTGAAGGCCACCTTTCAGGGCGGCCATGGCAACTGACTGGTCCAAGTTTCGGACCTCCAATGCCACGATGTTGAAGCGGTTGATGTAGGCCCGTATGGACTCCCCCTCCCTCTGCTTGATGTTGATGAGGGACTCCGAACCCTTCCGGGGATGCCGGCTGCTGACAAAATGGGCCACGAATTGGTGGCTCATTTGATCGAAGGAAAATATGGTACCCGGCTTCAGAGCCGAGTACCAGTTCCTTGCCGCTCCCTTCAAAGTAGACGGGAAAGCCCGGCACAAGATGGCGTCAGGAGCGCGTGAAGCAGCATCATCGTTCGGAAGGCCTCCAGATGATCAACCGGGTCCGACGTCCTGTTGTAGCTTTCAAACTGGAGAAGCTTGAAGTTCGGCGGGATCGGTTCCTGCATAATCATTTGGGAGAAGGGAGGGTCAGTGCAAATATCCTCACCATAAGCGGGAGGCACGTGGCGGAGTTCTTCGATCCGTCGGTTCATCTCCTGGAGCCTCCGGTCCAGGAAATCCTCTCGACTTCGAGTCTCGAGGGTCCTTTGGCAGAATGGGGGTAGGGATCTTCCAGGGGTGGAGTCGTGATCCGACTGAGGGCTCTCTACCCTCGGATTCGCCTTCCCCGGAAGGACGGGGCGGCTGGCCCAGGTGGCCCGCCCCGCCGTCGGGTTCTGGCATTCCGGAGATGCCCCCTCCGGATGCGCCGACGCTTGCGGTTGCTGCTGCTGCATCACTTGTACGGCTTCGACGAGGCCCTTGACCTGCTGCGCCAGCAAGTCAAATTGCTCCGTGCCGACCGCCACTGCCGGAGGGGGAGGAGGAGGAGGCTGAGAAACTGGAGGGGAGGCCGGAGCCTGAGATCTGGCCGCGGAGGCCGTAGACCACCGTGTGGATGCCTTGCGTGGAGGCATCGAGTGCTGATCTCGCGGGGGAAGATTAGGAGTGGGTGACGGAGAGATGGTCGGAGATGGCTCCGTTGAGCGCTCCTTCAAGAACAAGGGTGCTGCGAAGACACAGCCCCTTCCTCTAGCGCCAATCCTGTTGGTGCAAAAATCTGCTTGCGCCGGAGAAGCTGGAGTCGGAGAAGCCGCGGTCGCCGCCGGGACCTGCAAGGGAAGTCTAAACCGGAGGTGGGGTTGCTCCGGCAAGACCCTCCGACGCTCAAGTCAGTTCTCTGCCTCAACAAGAATGGAGTGCTCGAACGGAGAATTTAGCAGAGTTTTGAGATAAGAAAATGAGCTTAAAGAATAACGTATCTGGGTCCCCCTTTTATAGGCGGAGGAGGCAACGGATTGAAGGCGACGTTTGTAACCGTCTGGTAGTGGGCCGCCCGTGGTCAGGGGAATTGATTGCAAAGGATAATGGAGTAGACGCGTGGCCATCACCGTGGCTCGCCACGTGGAATCTGTTATGAGGGGCGGAGCAGCGTCTGTTTGTCGTGACTCGCCAGCGGATGGGAGAATCGTATGGAATCCGTCGTAGGAGGTGGAGCAGGTTCGTGGCCGTTATTGCGGCCTGCCAGGGGGTAGTGGAGCTGTGCAAAATCTGCCACAGGAAGTGGAGCAGGGCGGCGATGGTTACTGCGGCCTATCAGGGAATGATGGAACTGCGCGGAGTCCACCACAGGAAGTGGAGCAGGGTCGTGGCCATTTTGGTGGCCTGCTAGGGGCTGCGGATCTGTTGATTGAAGCTCGGCAGCGGTCGGAGTCCGGCCTCTGTAGAAGTCCGGGAAGGGTCCTCCTTTCGGTTGGGGTCGGAGGTGGAGCCCGGCTCCCGTAGGAGTCCGGGCGGAGCTGTGCTGCTGCCGGAGGTGGAGCCCGGCTCCCGTAGGAGTCCGGGCGGAGCTGTTCTGCTGTCGGCGGTGGAGCCCGGCTCCCGTAGGAGCCCGAGCGGAGTCTTCCTGCAATCAAAGTTAAAGGCGAAGGTCGGCTCCCGTAGGAGTCCGGACAGCTTACCAGCAGTTGACGTTGAGGATGGGGCCCGGCTCCCGTAGGAGTCCGGGCGGAGCTGTGCAGCAGTTGATGTCGGAGGCGGAGCCCGGCTCCCGTAGGAGTCCGAGCGGAGCTGTGCTGCTGCCGGAGGTGGAGCCCGGCTCCCATAGGAGTCCGGGCGGAGCTGTTCAGCAGTTGATGTCGGAGGCGGAGCCCGGCTCCTGTAGGAGTCCGGGCGGAGCTGTGCTGCTGCCGGAGGCGGAGCCCGGCTCCCGTAGGAGTCCGGGCGGAGCAGTTCTGCTGTCGGCGGTGGAGCCCGGCTCCCGTAGGAGCCCGAGCGGAGTTGTGCTGCTGTCGGAGGCGGAGCCCGGCTCCCGTAGGAGTCCGGGCGGAGCTGTTCTGCGGTCGGCGGTGGATTCCGACTCCCGTAGGAGTCCGAGCGGAGTCTTCCTGCAATCAAAGTTAAAGGCGAAGGTCGGCTCCCGTAGGAGTCCGGACAGCTTACCAGCAGTTGACGTTGAGGACGGAGCCTGACTCCCGTAGGAGTTCGGGCGGAGCTGTGCAGCAGTTGATGTCAAAGGCGGAGCCCGGCTCCCGTAGGAGTCCGGGCGGAGCTGTGCTGCTGCCGGAGGTGGAGCCCGGCTCCCGTAGGAGTCCGGGCGGAGCTGTTCAGCAGTTGATGTCGGAGGCGGAGCCCGGCTCCCGTAGGAGTCCGGGCGGAGCTGTGCTGCTGTCGGAGGCGGAGCCCGGCTCCCGTAGGAGTCCGGGCGGAGCTGTTCTGCTATCGGCGGTGGAGCCCAGCTCCCGTAGGAGTCCGAGCGGAGTCTTCCTGCAATCAAAGTTAAAGGCGAAGGTCGGCTCCCATAGGAGTCCGGACAGCTTACCAGTAGTTGACGTTGAGGACGGGGCCCGACCCCCGTAGGAGTCCGGGCGGAGCTGTGCAGCAGTTGATGTCGGAGGTGGAGCCCGGCTCCCGTAGGAGTCCGGATGGAGCTGTGCTGCTGTCGGAGGCAGAGTCCGGCTCCCGTAGGAGTCCGGGCGGAGCTGTTCAGCAGTTGATGTCAGAGGCAGAGCTCGGCTCCTGTAGGAGTCCGGGAGGAGCTGTGCTGCTGCCGGAGGCGGAGCCCGGCTCCCGTAGGAGTCCGGGCGGAGCTGTTCTGCTGTCGGCGGTGGAGCCCGCTCCCGTAGGAGTCCGAGCGGAGTCTTCCTGCAATCAAAGTTAAAGGCGAAGGTCGGCTCCCATAGGAGTCCGGACAGCTTACCAGCAGTTGACGTTGAGGATGGGGCCCGGCTCCCGTAGGAGTCCGGGCGGAGCTGTGCAGCAGTTGATGTCGGAGGCGGAGCCCGGCTCCCGTAGGACTCTGGGCGGAGCTGTGCTGCTGCCGGAGGGGGAGCCCGGCTCCCGTAGGAGTCCGGGCGGAGCTGTTCAGCAGTTGAGGTCGGAGGCGGAGCCCGGCTCCCGTAGGAGTCCGGGCGGAGCGTGCTGCTGCTGGAGGCGGAGCCCGGCTCCCGTAGGAGTCTGGGCGGAGCTGGTCTGCTGTCGGTGGTGGAGCCCGACTCCCGTAGGAGCTCGAGCGGAGCCATTCTGATGTTGTGTAGGAGCTTGGCTCCCTTAGGAGTCCGGGAGAAGCTATGCCGCTGCCGATTCCACTGAGGGTTTTGGCTGTGGATATTTTATACCCAACAGCATCCTTACCGAGCTGCTCGTGTAGGGGAAAGCCCAGTTTAGTTAGGTGCTCAATCATTTCGATCATGTACAGTACATGATCTGTGACTGAGGCTCCATCCCTCATCCGAGCATTGAAAATGGCACAACTAGTTTTGTACCTTTCAACATCGTCAGGCATGCCAAAGGGTCGTTCAACATTTGAAGCATCTCTTGTGGCTGGGCGTTCTCGAACCTGCAGCTGAACTCATCATTCATTACCGCCAGCATAATGCACCGAATGGTGGTGCGGCCGTTGAGCCACTTCTGATAAGTATCTCGGACTGTCCCTTTAACGTTCGGGGCTGGCTCCTCAGGTGCCAGATCTATTGCTACATAAAGGATCCGCTCATTCTCAAAGATAATTTTTGATACCAGCTATCGAAATTAGGTCCCATGAGCTTGTCATTATCTAATAATGATCGGAGGGACAGGGTAGTGGCCATAGCTACATAAAGGAAAACTAGACCTCTATTAGTACATAAACTATAAATACTAAAGACTTGGACTTTAGTCTAAAGTTTTTCCCAGTATTTTTACAAACTGGTAGCCTCAACCTCCAATTCGAAGAATTACTTTAATTCCTTAGTGGGTACTAGAATCCACACAGACTACACACGAGCCCAACATTGGTTGGTCAACTCATGTGCATCTATGGGTAGGTTCATAACTAGTTGTTTCTCTAAAAAATTCTAGTAATTGATTTTGCCCCAGAACCTAATCAGTAGGCTTTGGCCTCCACTGAAAAGATCTGGTTACGTCCAACCATTAACATGATTTGATTTGGTGAATCGGGCCAATAAATGATCAGGCCCGACTTTGGCCGGCCAACCTGACCACCATCAGAAAGACTCAAACCAAATTATCATACTATGAATGATAATTCCATTAGTCAATAAGCACCAGGCCTTTGGGCCTCCAATGATTATTAAACTAATAGACTCATTATCACTCACTTAATGGGAAGCTATGACTTAGTTATCAATATAACTTAATCATTTTTAGGACCTAATAATTTTTGAGGATTTTATTAAAGGATAGATGAGAAAAAAATATCCAGCCAATTTCAATCCTCCCACTGACTTCACCAAGTCAGATTAAAAAAAGATTTAATTAAAGCTGGCATTAGGAGCACCTAAATCAGTCAAACTGATTTACCTAATGACATGGGTGAGCCCTAATCACCAAGTGATCTAATCAAAACCTAATTCATCAGGTTGGCCAGGTAAGTGAGATCAGTGGTGGGGATAAGCCATTAACTCGTCAGAGATCGAATCACTGCGAGTAGCTCCCGCTTAAAAACCACTGGTCAAAATGCCAAACTTACCTTAGACACCAACCGATTCATTAGTTTTAATTTGATCAACTTATTAAATAGGGTTCCACCGCGTAGCCATGAATTAAGTCCATCTTGGTCTAGTTAAAAATATGGACCCATTCAACTACAACTATTGGAGTTGAGTCTAGAGTATCTTTGACCTAATCTAATTCAACTTTTGATTAGATTTGATCAATTACTCTAATTTAGTCTATTTCTTTAAGCTAACCTTAGGTCTAACCCTATTATGGACCTAATCCATCTAACCCATTGACCCACAAGTTTATGCAATTGCCTTAGGTCTTAATTCACAATTTTAGACCTACTAGACAACACTTAATTCTTTTAATTAAGTATTTGGGCTGATGGGTCAGGGTTTGGTATTTCAAAAATAATTTTTAAATTTGAAAGATTTTATTTTCTGTTCACCAAACATGTTGACTCATTTCACAAATAGATCAGCACATTTCATAAATAGCAATCCTATTGCTAATTACATAATAAAAAATAACTCAATCAAAATAAATCATGAATATTTCTTTAGATCTAATCTAACACATTCATGATAAATTTCATAATTGAACCTTTACAATTAATTTCTTTCGCTGCTTCATCTGCATGGGATATAATTGCTGCGGCACCCCTACCACCATAGGAGATCCCATCGAATGGGAAGAGAGGGCCTTTAAACCCTACTTTTCTCCTATGACCGGATGGCCATGGCAACCAACCCAATTCGATTACTTGCTACTTGGATCAAGTATATCTAAATATACCAATTTCAAAATTTAAATTTCAAATTTCAAATTTTAAATTTTGAATTTCAAATTTCAAACAAATTTCAAATTTTAAATTTCAAAATTTTGAATTTCAAATTTTGAATTTTAAATTTTGAATTTTAAATTTTGAATTTCAAATTTGAAATTTCTACCAAATTTAAATTTCAAATTTTGAATTTCAAATTTTTAAATTTTGAATTTCAAATTTCAAATTTCAAAATTCAAAATTCAAAATTTAAATTTCAAATTTTTGAATTTTGAATTTCGACAACTTTCAAAATTCAAATTACAAATTTTGAACTTCAAATTTAAATTTAAATTTTTAGATTACAACTTAATCTACGCATGCAAATATATATATCATATCTAAGACCTCGCTCTGATACCATTTGTGGGGAAAATTCAGTGCAGGGGTAAAATGATAATTTTAAAACTTTTTTAAAATTATGATTTTATAGTGAAAAAATATTAATTAATCTAATTAATTAACATAAATTTATCCTACACTAGGATCTAAATATGATATATAGCATGCATGCATTTAAATTTGAAATTCGAATTCGAATAGTAAACACTTTACTGTAATGTGTTCAGAACACAATACCTTTGTACGGGTAGTAGATTGCCACAATCTGATCACCGTCGGAAGAGTCTGATCATCGCGACATAGCCACACAGCATGTCTGACCTCTGTGGATCATCCACACGAAGCTCTCGATCTGATCGACTCCTCACGAGTGCTAGCTCGTTGTAGAGCCCTTTTGACGACAGATGCTGATCGAACTCCTTCGATCGATGTCTGTCGATTCTTCAGATGCTCTGGATCGTCAACAGACATCCTTG
Organism: Elaeis guineensis; assembly: GCF_000442705.2. NCBI lineage: Eukaryota > Viridiplantae > Streptophyta > Magnoliopsida > Arecales > Arecaceae > Elaeis > Elaeis guineensis. The sequence continues at coordinate 56,178,657 of NC_026003.2, forward strand.
AGAGGATGTTGAAGATCTCTTTGAGATTTTGTGGGCTCACGACACTCGTAGCTCACTTTCTCACTTCTCGAACCCCAGGCTAAAACTCTAGGGAACTCACCGAAAATCTTGCACCCACTTTTCTTTCTTTTCTTTCTTTTTCTCTTGGAAGGATATAGACTTCCTTCTCATGCACAAGGCTTCTCATGCCCCAAAATTTTTTTCCAAAAAACTTCTTCTTGCATGCCCCAACCTTCTCCTCCTTTTATAACAACGTCAAACATCTTATCCAAAAAAAAGGATAAAGATGAGTAATTACACATTTGAATTCAAATCAAATTTTGAATTCAAATGGACACCAACTCATCCCTTATCCACTAAAGGCGTGAGGCATGGCTTAAATTATGCATGGAGTGATATCATGAGAAACCTTTTCTCTTGTAATAAATAGGGCATAAAAAAAGGGATAAGGTGCAAAGATTGATTGCCTATTCAAATTCAAACTTTATTTTAAATTTGAATGGCCAACCAATCATCCTTATCCATCCATTTGGCATATTAAAGTAGGGTGTGGAAAGAGCTTGGTGTGAGGAAAAAATTCATGAGAAGTTCCTTCTCATGAATCCAAATGGGTGCAATGGAAGTGAGGTGGCGCATGGAGATCGGGTCAAGGTGGTTTAATTATTTAAACCAACCTAATTGAACCAAATAAGTTAGGTCCAATTAGACTAATTTAAACCTAACTTAATTAGGCTTAATTAGGCTCAATAAAATTCTAATCAAATCAGGAATTGATTAAGCCCAACCCCTGATCAAATCAGGGACCAAACCATCTCGACAATTAGGTCAACTCTTAACCTAATCAGGTCAAACCCAACTGAATCCAATTCAATTGGACTTGATTCAAAAATAATTACTCAATCAAATTGAGTTAATTAGCAATCAAATTACTAATTAAACCTCTCATAAATATTGAGTCCAAATTCGATGGGTAATCGGACATCAGAATTCATCAATATGTAACCCTGATTGAAGAGTCCCAAACCAGTGGGACTCTTGACCCCGGTACCCATAATGTGTGGAACTCGTGATCAGAGAATCTTGATTCTTGATCTCTGAGTCCCAAACATGTAGGATTCTACATCAGCCATTAGATCAGATAAGAACCTCTAATGTGTGTGACCCCGCAGGTTCGAACCTAAGCCAGTAGCACAGGAACCAATTCCTGTACTAATCGAAGTGACCATCTAGCAATGGTACCCGACGATCGGATAGGTCGAATGGTCACAATCGCAACACTCGGAACCTACGTGAATATGGTTACTAAATAATTCATCTTTTTGACCTCTGTGTTTAGGTCGACTCAGGGTTAAACTGTCAACCCTGATCAGATCATCCGAATCGTGCTCAACTCAAACAGTCCTGTGACTCCTCACAAGGACTACCTTGGCCAAGATTTTGCTAAATTGAAACATGACTGTACACAGCTCCTAAACTGGAGTGGTCAATCCCATCTTGACACACGCACCGACAAGTCAAGTACTTGACTACACCCAGCAGCCTTCCATCACTGAATTAAAAATTCAGGTAGTCCAGTGCCTAAGTGCAGTGAGTTGCTTGTAAGTCACCGTGGCGGTCTCAGATCGGAGGGATATTTATACCCATATTCCATCGGAGCAAATCTTGATAGCAGAAATAGCTCTGGAGTCGGTCACCTTCAGTGCAGATGTACCCTTATATCTCACCTGTATGCCATACCAGTGTCTCCACACTCATTGGTTAAGAGGACAACCAACCTATTGTTGGGAAATGTGTCCTAAAAAGCCAATCGTCAAGCTGTTGACGGTTGAGCAACCAAGTATTGTAATTGATTTGTTAATAAATAAAATATATTTGGCATTTTCATCATAAGCTTTCATCTTCTAATGAACTCCGTTGTTATGATGAAGTCCTTAGGACTATTTAAGTTCGATAAAGAGAGGATTTATCGATTAGTCCTTAAAACTGTTCACGACCAAATGATAGGCTGTTAATAAGGACGACAGCTTCTATCAAGCATAGGTCGCTGTAGGCCATATGGGTTGGTTGTCCTCTTAACCAAGGAGTGTGGAGACATTGGTATGGCATACAGGTGAGATGTAAGGGTACATCGTCATTGAACGTGACCAACTCCAGAGCATTCTGCTGTCGAGAATATCTCTGATGGGATATAGGTATAAGTGTCCCTTAGACTTGAGATCACCTCAGTGACTTGCAAGCAACTCACTGTGCTTTGGTACTGGACTAACTGAATTTCTAATTCAGGGACGGAAGGCTTCTGGGCACAGTCAAGTACTTGCGAAGTCAGAGTGTGATCGAGATGGGATTGACCACTCCAAGAGTTGGAGAAGAATGAGTCGCTGTATTTCAATTTAGCAAAACCTTGGCCAGGGTAATCCATCAGATGGATTTGATATTTTGAAATACAATGTGGACAACCTGATCAGAGTTGACAGTTGAGCTCTGGGGTGTCCTATGATCATTTTGGTCAAGGGGATGAATTATATGAAAACTATATCCGCATGGGTTCTAAGGATGTTGTTCTACACATTCGACCTATCCGGACGTCGGGTACCATTGCTAGATGGTCACTTCGATTGGTATAGGAATTTGTTTCTATGCTACCGGCTTAGGTTCGGACCTATGAGGTCACACACATTAGAGTTCATGATCCGATCGGATGGTTGATCAACGATTAAGAATCATTATAGGGTTAAATAATCAATACGATTGACATTTAACCCAGTGCAAGTGTTGCAGGAGGATCGATTAGCAATTCGATTGCTAATTAGCTTAATTTGATTAAGCCAATGGGTTGAGATTAAGTATAATTAAATATGATTTAATTAGATTTTATTTGGGCTTGATTGGATCAAGTCCAATTGGTTTATTGGATAAGCCAAGTGCAAGGAAAGACTAGTCCTAGTTCAACTAGGACTTGGGTCAATCTAATTTCTAATTTGATTAGAAAATTAAATCAGATTTAAATCTAATTTAATCTGATTAAATTAGGTTCTTAATTAGGTTAAGACCTATTTTAATTGGGTTGATCTAATTTTGATTTGATTTGGTTTGGGAAACCAAATTAAAACAAGTTATGAGACAGAATCCTAGTAGGACTAGGATTCCACCTTGCACCACATAAACCTTCTCCACGCCCTCTCTCTTATTCAACGCCAATCTCCACTTATTTTGTGCGACAAAAGCCCTCTCCCAGATCTCTCCCACGTTCACAAAAGGTCTCCTCTCTTCTTTCTTACATGGAAGGTGATTTGGATCAAATCTAAAAGGAATAAGTTTGGATTTCGAATTCTATGAGATAGAGTTTTAGAAATCCAAAACTCTTTCAATTTTGCACCGAATTTATCCAAAATTTTTTTTGGAATTTTCGTGGCTTTTAGGGTTTATATTGTGCACCCTTTTCTGTTGATCCATCCACGAAAATATGAAGGAGGTGCTCAAGAGTTGGGCGTCCCTTTACTTGCCATGTTTGGATAAGCCTTGACTAGGTGTTTGACCTAGACAAGGACTCTATCATATCTCTCTATATAAGACGAGTTTCTTTGTGAAATTTTAAGGAGAGATAGAGATTTGAGAGCCCTTTCTGCTATCCAAAAATCAGAAAGAAATACCTTTGGGTCGTAGAGATATAAAAGATGCAAGTTTGGGTGTCTAGAGAGAAAAACGTGAAGAAGAAGAGGGTCTTCTTCTAGGGTTTTTATTTTCATATCTTTCCTCCTTTTATCTTGAGTTTCCTGAGAGCGTCTCAGATTTGAAACTTCTCCTTCTACTTTCCATCTTTGGAAGAGTCCAAATCAAGAAGAAGGAGGCACCTGATCAACCATCAAAGAAGGATCAGCGCAGTACTAGCATACTGTGCTGATTTCCTGAAGCAGGACTTCTGATCGAGATTCGTGAGCTCGTGTGGATGACTCCTAGAGGCCGGACGCATGTGCGGCTTGCAACATCATCCTTAAGCCCGGATCAGCGAGGTTAGAGCATCTAACTTGCAAGGTAATAGATCTGATCTATTATTTAATACATACATTAGATGTAGCTAGTATAGAAACATGTTGATATGATCAACATGTAGTTCAAAATATATTAATATATATTTTAATTTATGATTTAATGCCATGTAATAATCATGTAATAGGATCTTAGATCTAGGGATTTTCTGATCTTAGAAAATAAATTTTGATTTATTTTAGTCTTCCGCTGTATGATCTTGAAAAAGTTTCAAGATCTAATCCTGAAACCCTAGATCTGGTTCCTTCAATTGGTATCAGAGCCAGGTTCTTTATTACATGATTATTTATACATGCTTAGATTATTTTTTAGATTAGATCTAATTTATAATCTGATTATTAAATCTGAAATTAAAATTTTAGATCAATCACAAACTGCAAGGTTGTCCTGCTGTAAGGTTTACCCCTTACAGTGCAAAGGTTGTCCTAGTTTGTGTAGATCTATCTTTAATCATAAATTTGTTAGATATGATCTAGATTAAATTTATGATTTATTAGATTTAAAAGATGTTTAAATCTGAAATAAAATCTCTTTGTTAATAATTTTTATGCAAAGAAATTATTTAAAGTTGAAATTATTTCAATTACATGAACCTGTTTAGATTAGATCTAAAGTAGTTTCATGTTTATTTCACTTGCATCTTGATTATGAATCAAACATGCAATATGATTGGTAGAATCATATTGTAAAATTGTTTTACAAATATGAAAATGATTTTTTTTGAAAAGCCGAACCCAACCCTCAGCCCAAAACTTAATTAAGAATTAAGAAGTTGTTTGATTAGGTTCTAGGATTGTGAATTGAAGAACCTAAGACACAAATCATAACACATTGGGTTAATTGGTTAGTGGAAATTAGGTCCATTAATTGGGTTAGACCTATGGTTAGATTAAAGATGGACTTAATTAGAGAATTGACTAAATCTAATCAATTGTTGTCTTAGATTAGGTCAAGGATTCTCTAGATCAATTACAATAGTTGTAGTTGGTCAAGTCCATGTCTTTAACGAGAACCAAATGGACTTGATTCTTGGCTAAGCGGTCTAGCACGAACTGTTAGGTTGATCTAATCGAAACTAATTAAACCAGTTGGTGTCTAAGGTAAACCAGACCGGTGGTTTTTAATTGGGAGCCCGCTTACCTGGCCATTTCTGATGGTGTCTAAGGCAAGCTTTAGCAGACCCTCCCACTGATCGAACTTACCTGGCCTCTTGGTGAAATTATGTTTTGATTGGATCACTTGACTATTCGAGCTGACCCATGTCAGCTAGGTAAATCAGTGTGACTGATTTAGGTGCTCCTAGACCAGCCCCTTTAATGGTCTCCCTTAAGCTGACTTGGTGAAGCCAGTGGGAGGATCATGATAAGCTGGTTCATCTGACCTCATCCTCTAAATTATTTAAATCCTCTAAAATTATTAGGTCCTTAAAATGATAAAGTTATGGAGATAACTGAGTCATAGCCTCCCATTAAGGTGTTTGATAATGAGTCCATGAACTCAATAATCATTGCAGACCCAAAGGCCTGGTGCTTGTTGACTAATGGAATTATCACTCATCATATGATGACTTGGAAGTATCTCTCTAATGGTGGTTAGGTGAGCCAACCAAAGTTGGGCTTAATCATTCGTTGGTTAGATACACCAAGTATGATCATGTTAATGGTTGGACCTAACTGGATCCTTACAGTGGAGGCCAAAGCCTACTGATTAGGTTTCTGGGGCAAAATTAAAATTACTAGAAATTGTTTAGAGAAACAATTGGTTATGAACCTACCCTTAGATGTACATGAGTTGACCAACCAAAGTTGGGCTTGTGTGCAGTCTAAGTGGATTCTAGTACCCGCTAAGGAATTAGGGTAATTCCTCGAGTTAGAGGTAGAGGCTACCAATTCGAATAAAATAGTGGGAGAAACCTTTTGATTAAAGTCCAAATCTTTAGGTTTAATGAATCAATTACTAATTAGGTTATGGTTCTCCTTTGTGCAAATATGGCCACTTCCCTATCGCTCCGATCATTGTTGGACAATGATAAGTTGGTGGGACCCAACTTCGGTAGCTGGTACCGAAAGTTGAAGATAGTCCTGGAGCATGAACGGATCCTATATGTGATAATGAATCCTGCACCTGATGAGCCAGCTGCCAATGCACATGGAACAGTCAGAGACACTTACCAGAAGTGGCTCAGTGACCGGACCACGGTGCGCTGTATCATGCTGGCTGCTATGAGCGACGAGTTCAGTCGCAGATTCGAGACGGCTCAGCCAAAGGACATGCTTCAAGTGTTGGAGGATGCCTTTGGCACACCCGATGACGTAGAGAGGCACAAGACTAGTTGTGCCATCTTCAACGCCAAAATATGGGATGGAGTCTCTATCACTGATCATGTATTGTACATGATCGAGCTGATGGAATGATTGAGCAAGCTCGGCTTTCCCTTGCATGAGCAGTTTGGGAAAGATGCAATACTGAACTCGCTGCCCAAGTCTTGTCTCCCATTCCTCACTCATTATAGAATGACAAAGCCTGAAGTAAACTACCATGGGTTAATGGGGTTGCTTCAGAACTTTGAGAAGGATCACCAACTCCTCAAGGAGTCGGTGAACTCAGTGAACTCAGTGGGAGGTTCATCTTCTGGTTCTCGACCCTTTGAGAAAGGAAAGAAGAACAAGAAGAAGAAAGTCAAGAAGGTGCAAGTTCAGGCTGGGACATCTGTGCAGAGCCAGACCAAAAAGATCAAGCCTGATAAGAGTCTATTCTACTGGCAAGCACCCTAGATTAGATAGTGTGTCAGATATCTACTTATGGCACTGTAGGCTAGGTCATATAAACAAGAACAGAATAAACAGGTTGACTCAAGAGGGAATCCTCGAAGTAAGTGATTGTGAATCACTTCCAACCTGTGAGTCTTGTCTTCTTGGTAAAATGACCAAGTCACCTTTTGCTGGAAAAGGTGAGAGAGCTACTGAGCTCTTGGGTCTAGTACATACTGATGTATGCGGACCCATGAGCACCAGTGCTAGAGGTGGATATTTCTACTTCATAACTTTCACGGATGACCTATCCCGATATGGATATCTCTATCTGATGAAACATAAGTCGGATTCATTTGAAATGTTCAAACGATTCCGAAGTGAAGTAGAAAAACAAACTGGGAAGAGTATTAAAACTCTTCGATCTGATCGAGGAGGAGAATACCTTTCTAGTGAATTTTTCACATATCTAGGAGAGAATGGGATTCTCTCCCAATGGACTCCTCCAGGAACACCACAGCATAATGGTGTGTTTGAAAGGAGGAATCGGATTTTGTTAGACATGGTCCGATCCATGATGGGTTTTTTTTTGCTAGCTTGCTGATATCCTTCTGGGGATATGCACTCGAATCGGCCTGTTATCTATTAAATAGGGTTCCAAGTAAGTCTGTAATTAAGACTCCATATGAGATATGGACGGGACGTAAGCCAGCACTTTCACACCTTAGGGTCTGGGGGTGCCTGGCCTATGTCAAACGATTAGTCACAGACAAACTTGGACCTAGGTCTGACAAATGCTCATTCATAGGGTACCCCAAAGAGACAAAAAGATATTTTTTCTACCATGCTGATGAACAAAAGGTGTTCGTCAGCCTTAAGGCAATCTTTTTAGAAAAGGAGTTCCTTGGTGAAGGAACCGTTGCCTCTAAGGTTGAACTTGATGAAGTTCAACAGGTAGAAGGACCGACACCAATAGCTGAACCTGAGTCGGATATGATTAGATCACATCCGGAGCCCAATATACCTGCACCATTAAGGCGATCCGGTAGAGTACCGCGTCAGCCGGACAGATACTATGGTTTCTTGGTCCAGGATGGTGATCCCATCGAACTTGATGAGAATAATGAGGATCCGATCACCTATATGGATGCTATGCAGAGACCTAATTCCGAGAAATGGCTTGAAGCCATGAAATCCGAAATGGAGTCCATGAAGGTCAACGATGTATGGACATTGGTTGACCCACCTGAAGGGGTTAAACCCATTGGGTGTAAATGGGTCTTCAAAAGGAAGAGGGGCACAGACAGAAAGGTGGAGACCTATAAAGCCCGTCTGGTTGCCAAGGGGTATCGTCAACGTTATGGTATTGACTATGACGAGATGTTTTCTCCTGTGGCAATGCTCAAATCTATTCGGATAATGCTTGCAATAGCTGCCCATCTGGATTATGAGATCTGGCAGATGGATGTAAAGACAGCTTTTCTGAATGGAGAGCTGACTGAAGAGGTGTATATGATACAACCTGAAGGGTTTACATCCACAGATGAGTCCAAGGTGTGCAAGCTTCAGAGATCCATTTATGGATTGAAGCAAGCTTCTCGGAGTTGGAACATGCGTTTTGATAAGGTGATCAAAATGTATGGCTTCATTAAGAATGGAGAAGAGCCCTGCATCTATAAATGGGCAAATGGTCCAGTTGTGGTATTCCTTGTCTTGTACGTGGATGACATTCTCTTAATCGAGAATGACATCCCCGCACTACAAGGAATAAAAGTTTGGTTGTCATCACAGTTCTCCATGAAGGACTTGGGTGAAGCATCCTACATCATAGGGATGAAGATCTATAGGGATAGATCTAAAAAGATGCTTGGGTTATCCCAGTCCATGTACATAGATACTGTGCTGAAGAGGTTCAGCATGGAGAATTCCAAGAAGGGCTATCTACCGATAGGCCAAGGAATTTCTCTCTCTAAGAAGGATTGTCCGACAACTCCTGAAGAGAGAGAGCGTATGAGTAGAGTCCCATATGCTTTAGCCGTGGGATCTATCATGTACGCCATGACATGTACAAGACCAGATGTGGCATACTCACTAGGAGTAGTGAGTAGATACCAATCTAATCCTGGAGAAAACCACTGGAAAGTGGTTAAAGCCATCCTTAAGTATTTGAGAAATACTAAGGACCAATGGTTGGTTTATGGCGAGTCAGATCTGAAACTTGTGGGGTTCACAGACTCCAGCTTCCAATCTGACCATGATGACAGCAGGAGCGTGTCGGGTTATATCTTTACTCTGAATGGTGGAGCCATCTGCTGGAAGAGTTTCAAGCAGCATACTGTGGCAGACTCTGTTTGTGAAGCGGAGTACATCGCAGCATCGGATGCCGCGAAGGAAGCTGTGTGGCTGAGGAAATTCATCAATGAGCTTGGAGTAGCATCCTCCTTTGATGGTCCAGTCCTGCTCTACTGCGACAGCACTGGTACCATAGCTCAGGTGAAGGAACCAAAGCACATCAGCGGATGAAGCACATCTTGCACCACTTCCACCTGGTCCGAGAGATCGTGGATCGAGGTGACGTCGACCTTCAGAAGATCGACTGAAAGGAGAACCTAGCCGACCCCTTCACTAAAGCCCTGGCAATAAAGGAGTTCGATAACCACAAGTCGAAGATGGGTATTAGATATTGTGCCGAGTGGCTTTAGGACAAGTGGGAGTTGTTGGGAAATGTGTCCTAAAAAGCCAATCGTCAAGCTATTGACGGTTGAGCAACCAAGTATTGTAATTGATTTGTTAATAAATAAAATATATTTGGCATTTTCATCATAAGCTTTCATCTTCTAATGAACTCCGTTGTTATGATGAAGTCCTTAGGACTATTTAAGTTCGATAAAGAGAGGATTTATCGATTAGTCCTTAAAACTGTTCACGACCAAATGATAGGCTGTTAATAAGGACGACAGCTTCTATCAAGCATAGGTCGCTGTAGGCCATATGGGTTGGTTGTCCTCTTAACCAAGGAGTGTGGAGACACTGGTATGGCATACAGGTGAGATGTAAGGGTACATCGTCATTGAACGTGACCAACTCCAGAGCATTCTGCTGTCGAGAATGTCTCTGATGGGATATAGGTATAAGTGTCCCTTAGACTTGAGATCACCTCAGTGACTTGCAAGCAACTCACTGTGCTTTGGTACTGGACTAACTGAATTTCTAATTCAGGGACGGAAGGCTTCTGGGCACAGTCAAGTACTTGCGAAGTCAGAGTGTGATCGAGATGGGATTGACCACTCCAAGAGTTGGAGAAGAATGAGTCGCTGTATTTCAATTTAGCAAAACCTTGGCCAGGGTAATCCATCAGATGGATTTGATATTTTGAAATATAATGTGGACAACCTGATCAGAGTTGACAGTTGAGCTCTGGGGTGTCCTATGATCATTTTGGTCAAGGGGATGAATTATATGAAAACTATATCCGCATGGGTTCTAAGGATGTTGTTCTACACATTCGACCTATCCGGAGTCGGGTACCATTGCTAGATGGTCACTTCGATTGGTATAGGAATTTGTTTCTATGCTACCGGCTTAGGTTCGGACCTATGAGGTCACACACATTAGAGTTCATGATCCGATCGGATGGTTGATCAACGATTAAGAATCATTATAGGGTTAAATAATCAATACGATTGACATTTAACCCAGTGCAAGTGTTGCAGGAGGATCGATTAGCAATTCGATTGCTAATTAGCTTAATTTGATTAAGCCAATGGGTTGAGATTAAGTATAATTAAATATGATTTAATTAGATTTGATTTGGGCTTGATTGGATCAAGTCCAATTGGTTTATTGGATAAGCCAAGTGCAAGGAAAGACTAGTCCTAGTTCAACTAGGACTTGGGTCAATCTAATTTCTAATTTGATTAGAAAATTAAATCAGATTTAAATCTAATTTAATCTGATTAAATTAGGTTCTTAATTAGGTTAAGACCTATTTTAATTGGGTTGATCTAATTTTGATTTGATTTGGTTTGGGAAACCAAATTAAAACAAGTTATGAGACAGAATCCTAGTAGGACTAGGATTCCACCTTGCACCACATAAACCTTCTCCACTCCCTCTCTCTTATTCAACGCCAATCTCCACTTATTTTGTGCGACAAAAGCCCTCTCCCAGATCTCTCCCACGTTCACAAAAGGTCTCCTCTCTTCTTTCTTACATGGAAGGTGATTTGGATCAAATCTAAAAGGAATAAGTTTGGATTTCGAATTCTATGAGATAGAGTTTTAGAAATCCAAAACTCTTTCAATTTTGCACCGAATTTATCCAAATTTTTTTTTGGAATTTTCGTGGCTTTTAGGGTTTATATTGTGCACCCTTTTCTGTTGATCCATCCACGAAAATATGAAGGAGGTGCTCAAGAGTTGGGCGTCCCTTTACTTGCCATGTTTGGATAAGCCTTGACTAGGTGTTTGACCTAGACAAGGACTCTATCATATCTCTCTATGTAAGACGAGTTTCTTTGTGAAATTTTAAGGAGAGATATAGATTTGAGAGGCCTTTCTGCTATCCAAAAATCAGAGAGAAATACCTTTGGGTCGTAGAGATATAAAAGACGCAAGTTTGGGTGTCTAGAGAGAAAAACGTGAAGAAGAAGAGGGTCTTCTTCTAGGGTTTTTATTTTCATATCTTTCCTCCTTTTATCTTGAGTTTCCTGAGAGCGTCTCAGATCTGAAACTTCTCCTTCTACTTTCCATCTTTGGAAGAGTCCAAATCAAGAAGAAGGAGGCACCTGATCAACCATCAAAGAAGGATCAGCGCAGTACTAGCATACTGTGCTGATTTCCTGAAGCAGGACTTCTGATCGAGATTCGTGAGCTCGTGTGGACGACTCCTAGAGGCCGGACGCGTGTGCGGCTTGCAACATCATCCTTAAGCCCGGATCAGCGAGGTTAGAGCGTCTAACTTGCAAGGTAATAGATCTGATCTATTATTTAATACATACATTAGATGTAGCTAGTATAGAAACATGTTGATATGATCAACATGTAGTTCAAAATATATTAATATATATTTTAATTTCTGATTTAATGCCATGTAATAATCATGTAATAGGATCTTAGATCTAGGGATTTTCTGATCTTAGAAAATAAATTTTGATTTATTTTAGTCTTCCGCTGTATGATCTTGAAAAAGTTTCAAGATCTAATCCTGAAACCCTAGATCTGGTTCCTTCACCTATATGGCACACAATGACCTATGCTTGATAAATATTGTCGTCCTTGGTAACAACGTATCATTTGGTCGCGAACAGATTTAATGACTAAACGATAAATCCTCCTTTGTCGAGTCTAAATAGTCCTAAGGACTTCACCACAACATAGGAGTTCATTAGAAGATGAATCATTTTATGATGAAAAATACCAAAATAATTTTTATTAATTCATAATTTATGTACAAATACAAAAATGAGCACAACCGTCAATAGGATGACGATTGGTTTTAGGACACTATTCCCAACAACGTGTTCTCATGAATTTTCTCCCACACAGAAGCCACCCCACGCCCCTTCTTTGTGTGCCATTTTAAATGGATAAAGATGAGATTGGTTGGCCATTCAAATTCAAAAGATGTTTGAATTTGAATGGATAACAAATCTCTGCACCCACCCTTTATTTTGTGCGCCCCTTCTTCCACATGAGAAAAGGTTTCTCGTGTAAGGTCTCCACACACAAACATGCCCATGCCCCTCTCTTCTCATGCATAGAGTGGATAAGAATGAGTTGGTTGGCATTTGAATTCAAATTCGATTTGAATTCAAATGAGCAACCACTTATCTTTATCCTCTCATGTGGAGAAAATGCTGCCAAGATACGTTTTACACTATTTTTAAAAGGAAGAGAAGATAAGGCATGCACGAATCTGATCCTAGAGAAAAAGGGGGTGTGAGAAAAGTCTCATGTGTGAGAAAAGAAAGGAAAAGAAGAGAAAAGAAAAGAAACAGAAAGAGGTGCATGCTTTTCTGAGAGTACCCTAGGGTTTTTGCCTAGGGTTCGAGAAGTGAGAAAGTGAGCTACGAGTATCGTGAGCCCACCAAATTTTAGGAAGAACTTCATCAACCTTTCAAGTGTATTTACTGATGATCTGGAGCATCTGAGGAGTCGACAGATCAAGATCGAAAAGGTTCGATCAACATCAACCGTCAAAAGAGCTCAGCCACAAACTAGCATTCGTGAGGAGCCGATCAAATCGGAAGCTTCATGTGGATGATCCACAGAGGCCAGACACACTGTGTGGCTACGTTATGATGATCAGACCCTCTCAATGATGATCAAATTGTGGCGATCGACTACCCGCACAAAGGTAATGTGTTCTGAACACATAACAGTAAAAATATTTACTGTAGAAGTTTGAATTTCAAATTTAAATGCATGCTATATATATATCATATTTAGATCCTTATGTAGGGTTTATACATATTAATTAATTAGATTAATTAATAATTTTTACTGTAAAATAGTAATTTTAAAAAAATTTTAAAATTATCATTTTACCCTTGCACTAAAATTCACTTTAAATAGTATCAGAGCGGGTTTTAAAATATGATATACATTTGCATGCATAGATTATGTTGTAATCTAAAAGTTTAAATTTGAAATTTGAAATTTAAAATTTAAAATTTGAATTTTGAAAGTTGTTCGAAATTCAAAATTCAAAAATTTGAAATTCAAAATTTGAAATTTAAATTTTAAAATTTGAAATTTGAAATTTAAAATTCAAAATTCAAAAATTTGAAATTCAAAATTCAAAATTTGTTTAAAATTTCAAATTTGAAATTCAAAATTTAAAATTCAAAATTTAAAATTCAAAAATTTGAAATTTGAAATTTGAAATTTGTTTGAAATTTGAAATTCAAAATTTAAAATTTGAAATTTGAAATTTAAAATTTAAAATTTAAAATTTAAAATTGGTATATTTGGATATACTTGATCCAAATAGCAAGTAGTCTAATTGGGTTGGTTACCATGGTCATCCGATCATAGGAGAAAAGTAGGGTTTAAAGGTCCTCTCCTCCCATTCGATGGGGTTCTCCTATGGCGGTAGGGGTGCCGATGCGATTATATCCCATATAGATGAAGCAATGAAAGGACTTTATTGTAAAGGTTCAATTATAAAATTTATCATAAATGTGTTAGATTAGATCTAAAGGAATATTCATGATTTATTTTGATTGAGTTATTTTCTGTTATGTAATTAGCAATAGGATTCCTGTTTATGAAATATGCTGATCCATTTGTGAAATGAGTCAACACATTTGATGAACAGAAAATAAAACCTTTCAAATTTGAAAATTATTTTCAAAATGCCAAACCCTGACCCATCAGCCCAAATACTTAATTAAAAGAATTAAGTGTTGTCTAGTTGGTCTAGAATTGTGAATTAAGACCTAAGATAATTGCATAAACTTGTGGATCAATGGGTTAAATGGATTAGATCCATAATTGGATTAGACCTAAGGTTAGCTTAAAGAAATGGACTAAATTAGAGTAATTCGTTAAATCTAATCAAAAGTTGAATTAGATTAGGTCAAGGACACTCTAGACTCAACTCCAATAGTTGTAGTTGAATGGGTCCATGTCTTTAACTAGACCAAGATGGACTTAGTTCATGGCTACGCGGTGGAATCCTATTTACTAAGTTGATCAAATTAAAACTAATGAACCGGTTGGTGTCTAAGGTAAGTTCGACAGTTTGACCAGTGGTTCTTAAGTGAGAGCTACTGCATTGATTCGATCTCGGACGAGTTAATGGCATATCCCCACCACTGATCTCACTTACCTGGCCAACCTGGTGAGTTAGGTTTTGATTAGATCACTTGATGATTAGGGCTCACCCATGTCATTAGGTAAATCAGTGTGACTGGTTTTGGGTGCTCCTAATGCCGGCTTTAATTAAATCTTTTTTAATCTGACTTGGTGAAATCAGTGGGAGGATTGAAATTGGCTAGTTAATTTCTTCTCATCTATCCTTTAATAAAAAATCTGCAAAAATTATTAGGTCCCTAAAATGATTAAGTTATTGTGATAACTAAGTCATAGCCTCCCATTAAGTGAGTGATAATGAGTCCATTAGTTTAATAATCATTGGAGGCCCAAAGGCCTGGTGCTTATTGACTAATGGAATTATCATTCATAATATGATAGTTTGGTTGGGTCTTTCTGATGGTGGTCAGGTTGGCCGACCAAAGTTGGGCTAGATCATTTATTGGTTCGATTCACCAAATCAAGTCATGTTAATGGTTGGACCTAACCAGATCTTTTCAGTGGAGGCCAAAGCCTACTGATTAGGTTCTGGGGCAAAATTAATTACTGGAAGTTGTTTAGAGAAACAACTGGTTATGAACCTACCCATAGATGTACATAGGTTGACCAACCAAAGTTGGGCTCGTGTGTAGTCTGTGTGGATTCTAGTACCCACTAAGGAATTAAAGTAATTCTTCGAATTGGAGGTTGAGGCTACTAGTTCGTAAAAATATCGAGAGAAACTTTAGACTAAAGTCCAAGTCTTTAGTATTAATAATTTATATACTAATAAAGGTCTGCTTTTCTTTTATACAGCTATGGCCACTATCCTGTCGCTCCGATCATTATTAGATAATGACAAGCTCATGGACCTAATTTCGATAGCTGGTATCAAAAATTAAAAATCATCCTTGAGTATGAGCAGATCCTTTATGTAGTTACGGAATTCGGCACTTGAGGAGCCAGCCCCAAATGCTAGAGGGACGATCCGAGGCACTCACCAGAAGTGGCTCAACGACCGCACCACCATTCGATGCATATTGCTGGCGGCAATGAATGATGAGTTCAGCCATAGGTTCGAGAACGCCCAGCCGTAGGAGATGCTTCAAATGTTGAATGACTCCTTTGGCACGTCTGACAATGTTAAAAGGCACAAAACTAGTTATGTCATTTTCAATGCTCGGATGAGGGATGGGGCCTCAGTCATCGATCATGTACTGTACATGATCGAAATGATTGAGCGCCTAAGTAAACTGGGCTTTCCCTTGCACAAGCAGCTCGCTAAGGATGCGATCCTTAATTCTTTGCCCAAGTCCTTCCTCCCCTTCCTTACTCATTTTCGGATGACAAAGCCTGCAGTGAACTACCACGGCTTGTTGGGGTTCCTGCAGAACTTTGAGAAGGACCACCAGCTCCATAAGGAGTAAGTGAATATTGTGGGAGGGTCTTCTTCTGGTCGTCGACCCTTTAAGAAAGGGAAGAAGAACAAAAAGAAGAAGAACAAGAAGGTGCAGCCGCATGCTAGGACGTCTGCACAGGGTCAGACCAAGAAGCACAAGCCCGACCAGAGCCAGGCGAAGTACTTCTTTTGCAAGAAGTAGGGGTACTGGAAGAGGAACTATCCTCTATACATTGCCTCCCTGGACCCGAACAGGCCAAAAAAAAGCAAGGTAATTATATGATAACATCTTGCAACTTTTTCATTTGTGATACTGCTGCCTGGGTATTGGATACCAGAAGCCCTTATCATATCTGTAATTCGATGCAGGGTATGCAGGTCAGTAGGAGATTTGATTAAGGTGAGAGATTCCTGAACGTTGGAGATGGAAGCAAAGTTTTAGTTCTAGCTTTAGGAATCATGAACCTTGTAATCAACTCTCGTAATGTAATTCTGAGTGAATGTCACTATTATCCAAACTTTTTATTAAATATTATTTCTGTAGGCCATTTGGCCATGTACAGTTATGAATTTTTAATAAAAAAAAATATTTGCAATATCATTTTGAATGGTGTTACAATATTTGTTGGACAACTAAATAATAGAATTTACTTACTATCACAGCCTGTTAATGTAGTTCAAACCTCCGGTAAATGCCCTAGAATAAATAATGTGTTAGAAGTCTACCTTTGGCATTATAGGCTAGGTAATATCAATAAGAACAGGATAAATAGGTTGGCTCAAGAAGAAATTCTTAAAATCGATGATTGTGAATCACTTCCAACCTATGAGTCCTGTCTTCTTGGGAAGATGACCAAATCACCTTTTATTGGAAAAGGTGAGGAGCTAGTGAACTCTTGGGTTTGATATATTCTGATGTATGTGGACCCATGAGCTCAAGTACAAGAAATAGATATTTCTACTTCATAACCTTCACAAATGACCTATTGAGGTATGGGTATGTCTACTTAATGAAGCATAAGTCAGAGTCATTTGAAATGTTCAAACTATTCCAAAATGAGGTAGAAAAATTAATTGGAAAGTGTATTAAAACTCTTCGATCTGATCGAGGAAGTGAATACCTTTCCAATGAGTTTCTGATATATCTTGGAGAGAATGAGATTCTCTCTCAGTGGACTCCTCCTGGAACACCACAGCATAATGGTGTGTCTGAAAGGAGGAATTGGATCTTGTTGGACATGGTTCGATCCATGATGGGGTTTGCTGGTCTGTCGATCTCCCTCTGGGGATATACGCTCGAATCGGCTTGTTACCTTCTAAATAGGGTTTCGAGTAAGTCTGTAACCAAAATGCCATATGAGATATGGATAGGACGTAAGCCAGTACTCTCGCACCTTAGGGTTTGGGGGTGTCCGACGTATGTTAAACGTTTAATTACGAATAAGCTTGGACCTAGGTCTGACAAGTGTTATTTCATAAGGTACCTAAAAGAGACCAAAAGGTATTATTTCTACCTAGCTGATGAGCAAAAGGTATTTGTTAGCCTTAAGATAATCTTTTTGGAAAAAGAGTTCCTTGGTGAAGGGACTGTTGCCTCTAAGGTCGAACTTGAGGAAGTTCGGCAGGTGAAAAAACTGACACAAGTAGCTGAACCTGAACCAGATTTGGTTAGATCAAATCTGGAGCCCATTGTTCCTGCACCCTTAAGGCGGTCTGGTAGAGTACCACGTCAACCGAACAGATACTATAGTTTCTTGGTCCGGGATGGCGATCCTGTCGAACTTGATGAAAATGATGAGGATCCATCATCTACATGGATGCAATGCAGAGACCTGACTCTGAGAAATAGCTAGAGGCCATGAAATCTGAAATAGAGTCCATGAAGGTCAATGATGTGTGGACATTAGTTGACCCACCCGAAGGAGTAAAACCCATAGGGTGTAAGTGGGTCTTCAAGAGGAAAAGGGGCGCAGATGGAAAGGTCAAGACCTATAAAGCCCGTCTGGTTGCCAAGGGATATTATCAATGTTATGGTATAGACTATGATGAGATATTTTATCCTGTGACAATGCTCAAATCCATTCGGATTATGCTTGCGATAGCTGTCCATTTGGACTATAAAATATGGCAGATAGATATGAAGACAACTTTCCTAAATAGAGAGCTAGACGAAGAGGTGTATATGATACAACCTGAAGGGTTCACATCCACAGATGAGTCTAAGGTGTGCAGGCTACAGAGGTCCATTTATGGACATAAGCAGGCATCCCGGAGTTGGAACATACGTTTTGATAGGACGATCAAGACGTATGGCTTTGTTAAGAATTGAGAAGAGCCCTACATTTATAAGTGGGCTAATGGTCCAGTAGTGGTATTTCTTGTATTGTATGTGGATGATATTCTCTTAATCGGGAATGATGTCCCTACATTACAGGGAATAAAGATTTGGCTGTCGTCATAATTCTCCATGAAAGATCTGGGAGAAGCTTCCTACATCCTAGGGATGAGGATCTATAGGGATAGATCTAAAAGGTTACTTGGCTTATCCCAGTCCACGTACATTGATACTATGTTGAAGAGGTTCAACATGGAGAATTTCAAGAAAGGCTATCTATCGATAGGCCATAGAATTTCTCTCTCGAAGAGGGATTGTCCAACAACACCTCAAGAGAGAGAGCGTATAGGTAGAATTCCATATGCTTCGGTAGTGGGATCCATCATGTATGCCATGACATGTACACGACCAGATGTGGCATACTCACTAGGGGTAGTGAGTAGATACCAATCTGAACCAGAGGAGAATCACTGGAAGGTTGTTAAAACCATCCCGAAGTATTTAAGAAATACTAAGGACCAGTGGCTTGTTTATGGTGAATCAAACTTGAGACTTATGGGGTTTACAGACTCCAGTTTCCAGTCTGATCACGATGACAGCAAGAGAGTGTCGGGATTTATTTTTATCCTTAATGGTGGGGCTGTCTGCTGGAAGAGTTTCAAGCAGCACACTGTGGCTGATTCAGTTTGCGAGGCAGAGTATGTCGCTGCATCAGATGCTGCCAAAGAAGTGGTGTGGCTGAAAAAATTTATCACCGAGCTCGGAGTAGCACCCTCCCTTGTTGGTCCAGTTCTGCTCTACTGTGACAGCTCTGGAGCCATTGCTCAGGCGAAGGAACTGAAAGCACACCAGCAACCGAAGCATATTCTGCGCTGCTACCATCTCATCCAGAAAATTATGGATCAAGGTGACGTCGACCTTCAGAAGATCGATGGAAAGAAGAACCTGGCCGACCCGTTCAATAAAGCCATTACGATGAAGCAGTTCGATGACTTCAAGTCAAAGATGGATATTAGATACTGCACCGATTGGCTTTAGGCCAAGTGGGAGATTGTTGGGAATAGTGTCCCAAAGCCAATCGTCAGCCTGTTGATGGTTGTGCTCATTCTTGTATTAGTATATGAATTATAAATAAATAAAAATTATTTTAATATTTTTCATCACAAATTGTTTAATCTTCTAATGAACTCCTGTGTTGTGGTGAAGTCTTTAGGACTATTTAGACTCGACAAAGGAGGATTTATCGTTTAGTCCTTAAACCTGTTCGCGACTAAATGATATGTCATTACCAAAGACGACAATGTTTATCAAGCATAGGTCGTTGTGTGCTATATGAGTTGATTATCCTCTTAACCAATGAGTGTAGAGACACTGGTATGGCATACAGGTGAGATGTAAGGGTACATCTACACTGAACGTGACCGACTCCGGAGTTATTTTTGCTGTCAAGATTTGCTCCGATGAGATATGGGTATAAATGTCCTTTCGACCTGAGACCGCCACGGTGACTTGCAAGCAACTCACTGCACTTAGGCACTGGACTACCTGAATTTCTAATTCAATGATGGAAGGATGCTGGGTGTAGTCAAGTACTTGACTTGTCGATGCATGTGTCAAGATGGGATTGACCACTCCAGTTCAGGAGCTGTGTACAGTCGTGTTTCAATTTTGCAAAACTTTGGTCAGGGCAGTCCTAGTGAGGAGTCACAGGACTGTTTGAGTTGAGCACGATTCGGATGATCTAATTAGGGTTGACAGTTTAACCCTGAGTCATCCTAAACATAGGGGTCAAAAGGATGAATTATACAATAACCATATTCACGTAGGTTCTGAATGTTGTGATTGTGACTATTTGACCTATCCGAATGTCAGGTACCATTACTAGATGGTCACTTCAATTAGTACAGGAATTGGTTCCTGTGCTACCAGCTTAGATTTGAACCTGCGGGGTCACACACATTAGAAGTTCCTATCTGATCTGATGGCCGATGAAGAGTCCTAATGCTCGTGGACTTTGAGTCCTATGTGTCTGAAACTCTGTGATCGAGAATCAGGATTCTCTAATCATGAGTTCCACACATTTTGGGTACCGGGGTCAAGAGTCCAACTGATTTGGGACTTTTTGATCAGGGTTTCATATCGATGGATTCTGATGCCCGATTGTCCATTGAATTTGGACTCAGTATTTATGAGAGGTTTAATTATGATTTGATTGCTAATTAATTCAATTTGATTGAGTAATTATTTTTGGATCAAGTTCAATTGAATTGGATTCAGTTGGGTTTGACCCAATTAGGTTAAGTGTTGACCTAATCGCTAAGGTGTTTTGGTCACTGATTTTATCAGAGATTGGGCTTAGTCAATTCTTGATTTGATTAAGATTTTATTGAGCCTAATTAAGCCTAATTGTGTTTGATTTAATTTAGTCTAATTGTGTCTAACCTATTTTAAATAAGGTTGGTTCAATTGGATTTCAAACCACCTTGACTAATCTCCCTGCGCCACCTCACTTCTGCCCATTTGAATTCATGAGAAATGAGTTCTCATGAATTTTCTCCCACACAGAAGCCATCCCATGCCCCTTCTTTGTGCACCATTTTGAATGGATAAAGATGAGATTGGTTGGCCATTCAAATTCAAAAGATGTTTGAATTTGAATGGATAACAAATCTCTGCGCCCACCCTTTATTTTATGCGCCCCTTCTTCCACACGAGAAAAGGTTTCTCGTGTAAGGTCTCCATGCACAAACATGCCCACGCCCCTCTCTTCTCATGCATAGAGTGGATAAGAATGAGTTGGTTGGCATTTGAATTCAAATTCGATTTGAATTCAAATGAGCAACCACTTATCTTTATCCTCTCACATGGAGAAAATGCTGGAAAGATGCATTTTACACTATTTTTAAAAGGAAGAGAAGATAAGGCATGCGCGAATCTGTTCCTAGAGAAAAAGGGGGTGTGAGAAAAGTCTCGTGCATGAGAAAAGAATGGAAAAGAAGAGAAAAGAAATAGAAAGAGGCATAGGCTTTTCTGAGAGTACCTTAGGATTTCTACCTAGGGTTTGGAAAGTAAGAAAGTGAGCTATGAGTGTCGTGAGCCCAGCAGATTTTAGGGAGAGCTTCATCAATCTCTCAAGTGCATCTGCTGATGATCCGAAGCATCTGAGGAGTCGACAGATCAAGATCGAAGGAGTTCGATCAACATTGGCCGTCAAAAGGGCTCAGCCACGAACTAGCATTCGTGAGGATCCGATCAGATCGAGAGCTTTGTGTGGATGATTTGTAGAGGTCAGATACACTGTATGGCTGCATTACGATGATCAGACCCTCCCGACGGTGATTAGATTGCGACGATCGACCACCTGCACAAAGGTAATGTGTTCTGAACACAACAGTAAAAATGTTTACTATAGAAGTTTGAATTTCAAATTTAAATGCATGCTATATATATATATCATATTTAGATCCTTGTGTAAGATTTATACATGTTAATTAATTAGATTAATTAATAATTTCTACTGTAAAATAGTAATTTTGAAAAAGTTTTAAAATTACCGTTTTACCCCTGCACTAAAATTTACTTCATACCTATAATGCTAATCCAATTTCTATGAGGTGTCTAAATGTTCACCCTCCAACGATGATCCACACAAAAATTAAACCAAGGACAGCGCTTCTTCTTCACCTTGCTTCAAGAGTTCTAGCCCCTAGAACTCAACCAGCCACCAATCAATCAGATCTTCCTTCAGACCTGAGTTAGAACCTTTCTAAACCATCTACTAGACTTGACCACCTTTTTTTAGACTTCTTAAACCCTTAGAGCTATTAGGATTAGGCTTGTCTAAAAAGAACAAGCCTTGTTCTAAAACCTAGAGTTGTAAGAGAGGCAGAGAGGGAGTGGATAGGGGATGTAAGAATTGAATGATCACCCCATCTGCTGTCTCCTATTTATAGCACTAGATGAGGCACTAACAGAGAAGGCACACCTCATCTAAAAAGGTATATCAAGTCTTTGTATCACTTATCTGAGAGTCCTTAAATAGAAGGACTCTTCAAGGGGTGATACATTGATTCCTGCCCTCTCACGCGTGCATGCCCAGAACGAGATACTTTTTGTATCTCTTCACATATCAGATTAGTGTAAAATTTTACCACATAAACCTTTATTCAAATAGAAAGGCCATCACTAAATGACATATTTTTTAGATAAGAGTTCATATGTGAGAAAGATTCTTCACCGAAGAGACGTGCGAGCACCTTCTCCCTATCACGTACACATGCCCAGAAAAGGGTGTGAAAAGCAACCTTTCTTAATCTAATAATTTTTAAGATTTCTACCACATGATCAGCACTTAAAACTGATCCTTATCACAAAAATTATCAGATAAAAAGTTGCTTAAGACTCCCCAAACCTGTCATGTGCGCAGCAATGTTTTGAGCAATTTTTTCATGCACAATCTGGTAGATTTTTCATACTTCAAAAAGTGTGCTAGGTGGATCATCATCTGATCTACTTGCCATAAAAATAGTGGTCCAAAATAGAAGGATTCTCAGTCCTTCTCCACACCACAAATAAAGTGCACATGCATTCTGCATATTAGCGTCAAGAGTCCTTCTTAAGTTGGACTCTTAGTTATTTGGCATGTACACCAGATATGATGCCTCTTTTTAGCTACTTCTAGGTGGCTTGACCTAACCCAAATACCCACCAAATTGACTAGCAAATGAGCAAGGCATGAGATCAAATTGATCTCTAAAAGAGCTAGAGATTCCACACATCCTAGCATGCTTACCGAAACCTCGATTGAATCTAAAATTCCACTCAACTTTTTTAAAAAGGATCCTTGTCTAATTTTTATATGTGTGTGACTCATTGGGTTTCACATCTAGCTAGTAGTAAGTCTGGGTGTAAGTTGATCTAATTTGATTAGAATTTAATCTAACCGATTTAGATCTAATCGAGCTAACCCGATTTCAGTAATTAGAACTCTTTCTAATTGGCGTTCGAATTAAACTCTTTAATTTGATCAAAAATTTATAAATCAAAATTAATATTTAGCAACATATCATGACTACCTAGAAGATATAAAAGTTTAGTAAAAATACCAAATATATCCTTCTGTGGTAAGTTACCATGCAATACAATCCTTCGATCATCCCAGCACCCTGAATATGTTCATGAGTATGGAATCATGTCAAACTCAAACATATATTTATATTGATTCTTAATTAACCAATGATGACTCCAATAAATAAGTATTAGAAACTTTTTCTAATCTCCTTCCTACTTTTAGCCAAAAAAATTTTTCTGAGTCATCTACGAATGAGAATACACAGGATGCGATCTTCTCTTACTAGGAGCGATCATTCCATGTTGATCTACTCACAACTTTCGTACATACTCCTACCATATCTAGAACATCTCGTACATGTCTTAAAGCCATGCTTAAGTATGAACCAAAATACGGATTCATGTGCATAAGATTTCATGATGATCTCAGGTCTAAGGATCACTTGCACAACTCCCACTTAGAGAACCATCTTTGACATGCAAGTCAGGCTTCCATAAGATGTTCTCTTTCATCGAGTCAATTCAATGGACTCATTTCTCAAATAAGCACCCATATCTTTGTATTAGTATCCCACACAAATGGTTAGTGAGATCTGCCACCCTCTCCATCGAGCATACATAGGATGTCCTAGTCTATCCTGAACATTGATCCCCGACTCAATGTTCCTACGATCAAAAATATTTAAGATTAGAATTTTAAGATTTTAGGTC
The DNA here is from genome assembly GCF_000442705.2 of Elaeis guineensis. Classification (NCBI taxonomy): domain Eukaryota; kingdom Viridiplantae; phylum Streptophyta; class Magnoliopsida; order Arecales; family Arecaceae; genus Elaeis; species Elaeis guineensis. Next base: position 56,202,765 of record NC_026003.2, read on the forward strand.
TTACTAGCATGACCCATTTATGTCTCTTAAAATTATTGTCCTAATCTTTAGGGTTCATCATAATCTTAGTCGTAATAAGAAGCAACTAATATGATGAATCAATACCTCATTTTATTATCAAATAATAAATATCATTACATGAGTTAAAAAATTATAAAGGAAAGTTCCATCGCAACACACTTGCGATTAGCTTATAGGGTACTCTTCTTTCACTGAAGCATTGAGAAAATTACTGACGAGTGAGTAGACATCCAAGTGGTTTCTCATGTTGGTCATGCTCAGTACAAGTTATTCTCTAACAATCACCTGCACTCTCACCCCAGTGTCTCTACACCACAAACTCGAGACTCATCTGTCCTAAAAGGAGGTGATCCATGCACCGATCTTAAATGGATTGATCATAATCTTTCATTACGATCCTTCAATCGGGAGTATTTAAAAATTAACCACTAATGATGTATGTCTCAAATTTTCAACACCTTGAGAATATACAAAATTATCTTTGTTAATTTTTAAGACAAATCATGGACACACAAGATATGATTGATTTTAAACACTGCCCAACAAGTACAAGATATGTCCTAAAGAGAAGTATGTGTCAGTCAAGATTGACTTCTAGGACACATATCCAACAAACTCCCACTTGCATTAAAGCCAATCTGCCATATACCTAAGCCCCATCTTCTGAAGATAGGCTTCGATGTTTAGCTAGCCAAGTTACTTAGGCCTACCACTATTATGTGGAGTCTATGTTAGATGTGTGCCCTAGATGTCAGATCGACTGACACATTCCTATACAGATCTAAGGGCAAATTTATAATTTTGACTATAAATAAATAAAAGGGTTATTCTTCTATCACATTGTGTACATTATGTCTGTGATACATCCTTTGAGTTAGTGGGAATATAAATTCATATTTTCAAGAGTTGAAAATTTAAGGTATGAATTTACATAACTAACTCATAAATAACTCCTGACCATAGGATCATCACGAGGATGGTGATCGATTCAAAGATTGGTGTACGATCACTTCCTTAGAGTAGATGTGTCTTGAGTCTATGGTGTGGAGATATCAGAGTGAGAGTACAGGTATTCATTGAGAACGAGAGTACTGAGTGTGATCACTTCGAGCAGTCATAAGGAAGTCTACCTTCTCGTCGATGACTAGCTCGATGCTGCAGTTGTGTGTCTAGTTCTTTGACCTGAGGTGCATCAACAGTTTACCTTGAGTGTGTTATAGTTTGACTACACCATAACTCAATCTCCTAGCCATTCGAAATTCTGAGGTGTATGTTGGCTGTAGCATATTCATTGTAGGAACTAGGTCCCACCAAGATGGGATCTATCAACCTCGGTAGATGAGAGGAGTAGTCCTATGATAATTGAAAGATCAAGTCCTTAAGCCCATGGCCATGGCAGAGTGAAATAATGGAAAAGAGTTTTTCATTAAGGTTTCACATCGGACTCAGATCGATCGATTAACTCATATGACTGATGTTGGGTTTGACGAGTTCACCTTAACCCTAATTCAGTCGGGACTCATTATAGAAAAACTCAATCACACAGGTAACTGCACGAGAGATTCATCTTCAATTCTGATGGATTGCCACTACATACTGTTAGGTATCACTGGTGGATTTTGGGAGCAATTAGAATGATATTGATGATCGATCATTGTAATTATCTGAATCAGAAGAGTTCTGGTCCATCGAAAGAAGTTTCGATGATGTCGATGATGAGATCATGACATGTCTCATTATCATATGAAATTAAACCTAACTGGGTCACACAAATAAGGGTTAAGGTCTGGATGTCATCAATTGGGCTAACTCAATTGATTTGGATAAGATCCAATTAGATTCAAGGAAATCGTGCTAGCACACGATTGAGCCTAACTTTCTCCTCGTGTAATCTTTTCTGTCTCTACTAAGCCAAATATGATTTGACTCATCCAGAGAATCTTGAAAAAGCTTTTCTCAGTCTAAATGAAGCTTGTCCAGCTCAGAAAAGGCTTGTCTTAATTTATGAGATGAATTTAAGACAACACCTACTAATTCCTAGCACCTGCCAATTTCATTTTAGGACATCTGTCAAAAGTTGACATATAGGTCTTAAACTGAAAAGGACTCATTGGAAGATTTTTGTAGAGTGTCCACATGCCAAAACCCAATTGAATTGGGTGTCATAATCAGATTATGGCATGAGCCCAATTGGATTAAAGTGGGCGCCCCAAATGGATAAGAACTAAAGAGTCCTGATAAACATGGACTCTTTGGCGCCACCTTAATTGAGCTTATCCAATGTTGGTGCCAACTTAGGAGAGAGGGTGGGGTTCTTATCTGATGTGATCAGATGATATCACTCCATCAATCAAAATTTTTTCAAAATTTATTGGAATTTTTTGATTGGTTGAATGATGTGGCACTGTGCAGCATACAGGGTTTATATAAACCCTGTTGCGCCTAGGGTTTCGTAAAAGAAATTATTTTATGCACAAAACCCAATAGCTGCTACTCCCTCCCCTATTTTCTACATCCTCCCTGCTTTTCTTCCTCCCCTCTTCACATCCAAAGAGTTGGACATCCATCTGGCAAAGATCCAAGGCGTGGTGATGCCTGGAACAAAAGGCTGCAGGACATCTTCGACAGGCTGCTACTCCAACTTCAGAAAGAGTTCTAAAGTACTTTCAAATTAGATAAAGATCTAATTTTTAGAGCATAGATTTGTGAGGAGAAGATGTTCTAGATCCTATCTGAGTGGATATCGATAGAGGCCAGGCACTTGCGTGGCTACATCAGAACCTCAGGCTGTGCAGAGATCATCTACAAGGTAATCAGATTACCCTTGATGTACTTCTTCTTTCATCATAGATTTAGATTTAATTTTAGATTTTAAATATCAGATAATAAAATTAGATCTAGATAATTAGATCTAAAATATATAGGATAATTTTTTTAAAATTATTTTGCCTCAGATTTGATAAAATTTGAAAGATCCTACGAGGAAAATAGATTTTTCCATCCTTCAAGTGGTATCAGAGCCAGGTTGTTGGCTCTATTTTAGATCTGATTTTAATTTTAATTTATCTGATATTAAATAATTTTATATGTCACATCAGATTGATAGGATCTAAAATCAAAATATTTAAAATTAAATCTAAGAAGATCTAACATGCATAAGATGCATGACTAGACTAGGAATAGTTGAATCCATGAATGGTCTTAAGTTTTATATTTTAATGAGATTAAAATATAAATTAAATATAATTTATTCTTTATTTTTTTGATATTATAAGTATTATAATCAGGTCAAAAAATAAAAAATAAAATTTTAATTTTTCATAAAATTGATCTACAGCATGCCTAGACTAGTTGTAGAATTGTTCTAGTAACTTGTCTAGAATAGATTTAATTTTGAATAGTTTAATTTAAATTTTATTTTTTAGATATTATATGTGATGTATCAGATCTGAAAGTATGTTAATTAGATTGATTTTTGATACATGAGATGTATGCAAAGTATGTATTAGTTAGATCTTAAATTGTATATGTGATATGTTAATTTAGATCTAACTAGTTTTGTAGTTAAATTTATATTTCTGATTAAGGTGTTCCTCATGCCATCCGGTCATAAGAACAAAGTAGGGTTTTAAGACCCTCTCTTTCTATTCAATGGGATGTTCATATGACGTGTAGGGGTACCGCGCGTTCATCCTTAATCAGAAATCAAAACTTATTTTTCTGCAAAACCCTAGATTCTGAAATTCTAGGATTTATTTTACATGTTTTGTTTATGAACCTAAACTTAATTAATGAATTAAGCTTATGAAATTAAGTTAGGTCTAAAATTGAGAATTTCAGATCTAAGATATTTTCATAAAATTGGGTTCGAGCTTGGATAGCTTAATTAGGTCTAGTAGTTGATCAAACCGAATCAAGAGTTGGTTAGGTGGGATCATGAAAGCTAATAATTGATCAGTCTAATAGGATTAAGTCTGGGTCAAGATTGAATCACATTTAGATGTGACTCGATCAAGTTAAGACCTAATTTGGCTCGGTGGTTAGAGCCTGGATTGTAGGCTAACCCAATTAGTTCTGATTCGATAATTTGGTGTCTAAGGTAAGTTGGGCAGATGCGACCGACTAGTTTTTAATTGGGAGCTACTCGACTCGAATGCATTCTTATCGAGTTAATGGCACATCCTTTCCACCGGTCTCACTTACCTGGCCATATGTGTCGACTCAGTTCTGATTAGAGGTGGCTAACAATTCGAGCTAACCCATGTCACTAGGTTAGTCATAATTGTTATTACTATGTCAAGTCAAGTTTAATGAGATCTAAATAAATTTCTCTAAGAAAATATTAAGTCTAGGTCTTCCACCATTGTGGATGTGCGGGGCCTTCCCGGGGTTGATTGTTCTCGGCTGGTTACAGTGGCTCAGTTGCGTCGGAAAGATACAACCATATCCATTAGGCATTGGATGCTACGATTAGAGGATGGGTTGGGCTCAATATTTCGGATATGATGAGGGACCCAATCAGGAATCTAGTTTATGCAAATGGTGGGTTTGACTTAACTAAGGATTGGAGCAATATCCCAGACACGGTGAGCTTCATGAATTAGAGAACAAGTTTTGGGTGCACCATGATTAGAGAATCATTGGACAAGAGTTGTCCACTCATTGGTTGACCCATCATCAATAATTGTTAGGTGAGGTGGTGAGCCAGTCGGTGAGACCGCACCACCCACTAAAAATTACTGATCACAAAGATTTTTACATCTCTACCAAGGGAGTGTAGGGATCTGAGAAAATAGTGGGAGTCTAATTTGTTTAAAAATAAAAATTCTAAATAAATTGGTTGAGTCTGATTACAAAATCTAACTAGAAACTTTTGACTCTCTACAGGAAACATATCTACCTCAAACCCCCTGACCAAAATTCTAGACTCCCATAGACTATCTGGACCCAATTTCAAAGACTGGTTGAGGAACTACAGAATTGTTCTGGGTTTCAAAAAATTGACTCATGTCTTGGACCAGGACCCACCTGCTATACCAGCACGTCCGACTGCTGAACAAAGAACGTCTCTGAAAATGTGGATAGATGATGATAACAAAGTAAGGTACTACATGTTGGGTGTAATGTCTGATGACTTGCAGCGCCAACATGAGAATATTTTGACTACCTACCAAATGTTGGCTCACCTACAAGAGTTGTTTGATGAACAGAGTCGCACGGCCAAGTATTAAGTTTGTCAAAGACTTTTTAAGGCCAAGATGCATGATGGGCAGTCAGTCCAAGATCATTGTTTGACAATGATCAAAGATCTTGAGGAGCTTGAGAAGCTTGGTATCATCTTAGACAAGGATTTTCAGATTGATGTGATCCTTCAGTCCTTGTCCGATGCATATGGTCAGTTCATCATGAACTTTCATATGCATAAGATGCAATGTACCTTGGTCGAGTTAATGAACATGCTGGTTATGGCTGAGCTTTCTATGAAGGGTTCAAAAGGCTCAGTTCTTACTGTGGAGCGGACTTCTTCCAAAAGAAAGTCTTTTGGAAAGAAAAAGAAGTCTGCAAAGAAACAGAAGGTGGATGGCAAGAAGAAGAAGACAGAACGAAGAAGAAGGCTGCTGATAAGAAAAAATATTTTCACTGCCAATCAGACGGCCATTGGAAGCAGAACTGTCCTCAGTACCTGGCCACCCTGAAGAACAAGAAGGATGGTCCTTCTGGAGGTATGCTTATTTTAGATTCTAATCTTACGATTTCTTCTGCATCCAATTGGGTGCTTGACTCTGGTTCTAATGCTTATTTGTGCACTTCTATGCAGGGTCGTGAGGAGAGCAGGAGGCTGAGGGATGGAGAGATGATCCTACATGTCGAGAACGGAGTAAGAGTTGCTGCTGTGGCCGTGGGAACCTATCTTCTGCAATTATCGTTAGGATTAGATTTAGTTTTAAGAGACTGTTATTATGTGCCTGCAGCAAGCAGAAATTTGATTTCTCTTTCATGTTTAGCACAAAAAGGCTATGTGATTAGCTTTCATAAGGACCATTGTAATATTTTTTATGAAAATAATAAAGTTGCAGATGGTTTTCTTATTAACGGTCTCTATCAGCTACATATTGATGTATCTATATTTAATATTGAGCAAAATGTGAATGCATAGGAATTAAAAGGCCTAGAGATAGTCTAAATGATAAGTATCTGTGGCACCTAAGGTTAGGTCATATAGCAGAAGACAGGGTTAACAAATTGGAGAAATCTGGACTATTGAGTCTGTTGACTTTCGAGTCATATCCAGTTTGTGAATCATGCCTTCAAGGCAAAATGACCAAGCTTCTTTTTGTGGGACATGGGGAAAGGGCTACAGACCTACTTGCCCTAGCACATACGGATGTGTGCGGCCCATTTGATGTGCCGGCTAGAGGCAACTACATCTACTTCATTACCTTTATCGATGATATGTTTAGGTACGGATATGTGTTTCTAATGAAACACAAATCTGAAGCTTTTGAAAGGTTCAAAAAATTCAGACATGAGGTAGAAAAACAAACAGAAAGCCCATTAAGGTTCTTCGATCAGATCGAGGAGGTGAATACCTTAGTCGGGAGTTCCTAGACTATCTTAAGGACAATGGCATAGTCTCTCAATGGACTCCACCTGGAATGCTTCAACTCAATGGGGTTTCAGAATGGAGAAATCGAACCCTATTAGATATGGTCCGTTCCATGATGAGCTTCACGGTGAAAGGAATATGCCATATAAGCCAATCAAAATGTATAAATAGATGGATATTTTTTGTCTCCTGACAACTCATGTACTGATGTTTTAAATAAATAAAGGCATTTAGTTCATCATATGCTGCATCTTATTTTGATGAACCCCATAAATTAGGGCTATGGTTTTAGGGTTATGATGCGATCATACCAAGTGAGACCTAAAACCTTAAAACTCTAATTTTAAATATTCCTAGTCGATGGAACATTGAGTAGGAGATCAATGTTTTCGGTAAGACTGGTACATCCTGTGTATGCTCGGCAGAGAGGGTAATTAATCTCACAATTACTTGTGTATGACACTAATATAAGGATGTAAGTGTTCATTAGAGAATGAATTCACTGAATTGATCCAATTAAAGAATATCTGATGGGAGTCTTATCTACATGTCAACAGATTTTTTCTTATAGTGGGAATTGTGCATGTAAATCTTTTGACCTGAGACTGCCATAGAACCTTATAAGCATGAATCCATATTTTGGATCATACTCATTCATGATTTAATCATGTACGGGATGTTCTGGATATGATGGATTGCTTATGAAGGTTGTGAGTAGGTCAATATGGAAACGATCGCTCCTAGTAAGAGGAGATCGCATCCTATCTGCTTCAATCAAATAATGATTCAGGAAGACTTTGATCAAAGCATTATGAAAAAATTAGAAATGGTTTCTAATATTTTATAAATCGAATCATTATTATTTGATCAAGAGAAATGTGAATATAAAATTGGGTTTGATATTTTTTCATACCCAAACTTATATTCAGGATGCAGGATGATCGTAAGATCAAGTTGCACGATAATTTTCACTGAAGGATATTTTTGGTATTTCCATCAAAATTCTATATCTACTAGGTAGACATGATACGTTGCTAGATGTCAATCATGTCTTGTGAGTTTGATCAAATTAAAGAGTTTAATTCGATCATTAATTAAAAGCTGTTCTGATTGATCAAAATGGTTCAGTTTGATTTGACCTAAATCGGCTAGACTGTGTTCTAACCAAACTAGTTTAAATTACACCTGGATTCACTGCTGGCTAGATGTGGAACCCAATGGGTCACACATAAAGGGAATTGATCATGGGTTTAATTTGATTAAACCATGTTTGCAAGTTGAACATGCTAGCACATGTTGCAAACCCTAGCATTTAGATTCGAATCGAATTCGAATCGGGTTCCGATTTGGGCTAATTTAGAATCAATTTGAGCCAAATTGGATTTGGTCTTGAAGTGGGTTCGAAGTATTTTAATTGGGCTTGCTGGTGGGTGCCAAAAACCAAGGAACCACATGCCTAAGAGTCTCTCTCTTGGCGTGTGGATTTAAATCCATGCGCATGAGCCACATGGCGCATAGATGGAGTTGGCGCCACCTTTAGATAAGGTCTATCCTATTTTTCTCCGTAACCTTTATTCTATGAATGTATTTCAGATGTCTTAGGAGGTGCCTAAGAGTCCTTCTAAGTATTAAACTCATCATAGAAGAATTAAGAAAAGGATAAGGATTAAATCCATGCGCCACCTCTTGGAAGCGCCCCTTTGAAATTTCAAATGGAGAGATAAGTTTTAAATTATCCACGCCCATTTATCTCTTGCGCCATTCTTCAAATTGGTGCCATATATCTTGGCCATTGGATGGGTTTTCTTCCAGATCCAAAGGCAAGGGTTGATGGCGCCAATAAGAGAAGCTTCGTGACTTCTCATCGGAACACCGTAAGTTAAGATCGAAGAGTCTTTCTGAAATAAGGCATCTCTTCAACCCAATTTTGATGTACACATGGAATTTCTTAACTTATGGGGCATGAGAAATAGATAAGAGGCATGAGATAATTTGTAAGAGGGCGTGAGATGTTTTGGATTGCATCTTTACGTGCAATATAAATAGGGGTGCACGCCGAGGAGTCTCGGGTATTCAGAAATCTTCTTTCTTTCTTACAAGAGGCTCTGCTTGTCCAATTTTCTTTATTCCTTCTCTCTAGCCTAGATAAGTCCTGATAAAGGACAAAAAATCTTCTAAAAGGCTTAGAGAATTGGAATAAAAATTAAGGAGACAAGGAGCAAGAAAGAAAGGGAAGAAAAGGTCCAACAGTGTGACAGCAAACCCAAGAAAGGAGGTTCTGCCCAAATTGCATTTAAATTCTGATAAATCAGAATTTAATTGCAGAGTATTTTCTAATTAGTGCTAGAGAGTTGATCGAGTCCTCGTGTGGATCAATGTTGGAGGGTGAATACGTGGGCACCTGGTGGAAACTCAAACAGATTGCTGCCGGCAACTAAGCACAAATCAGGGTTTAGCGATAAGAGGTATGTTTCTATATCTTTTATTTGATATTAATGCATATTACATGGCTTAATTTTTGATAAGGTGATCTTGGAGTTAGGTTCACCAGCAAAGGGCTCACAATGTAAACCCTAAAGGCCACGAAAATTCCAAAAAAAATTTGGATAAATTCGGTGCAAAATTGAAAGAGTTTTGGATTTCTAAAACTCTATCTCATAGAATTCAAAATCCAAACTTATTCTTTTTAGATTTGATCCAAACCACCTTCGATGTAAGAAAGAAGAGAAGAAGACCTTTTGTGAACGTGAGAGAGATCTGGGAGAGGGCTTTTGTCGCACAAAATAAGTGGAGATTGGTGTTGAATAAGAGAGAGGGCGTGGAGAAGGCTTATGTGGCGCAAGGTGGAATCCTAGTCCTACTAGGATTCTGTCTCATGACTTGTTTTAATTTGGTTTCCCAAACCAAATCAAATCAAAATTAGATCAACCCAATTAAAATATGTCTTAACCCAATTAAGAACCTAATTTAATCAGATTAAATTATATTTAAATCTGATTTAATTTTCTAATCAAATTAGAAATTAGATTGACCCAAGTCCTACTTGAACTAGGACTAGTTTTTCCTTGCACTTGGCTTGTCTAATAAACCAATTGGACTTGATCCAATCAAGCCCAAACCAAATCTAATTAAATCATATTTAATTAGACTTAATCTCATCCCATTGGCTTAATCAAATTAAGCCAATTAGCAATCAAATTGCTAATCGATCCTCCTGCAACACTTGCACTGGGTTAAATATCAATCGTATTGATCATCTAACCCTAGAACGATTCTTAATCGTTGATCAACCATCCGATCGGATCATGAACTCTAATGTGTGTGACCTCATAGGTCCGAACCTAAGCCGGTAGCATAGGAACAAATTCTTATACCAATCGAAGTGACCATCTAGCAATGGTACCCGACGACCGGATAGGTCGAATGTGTAGAACAACATCCTTAGAACCCATGCGGATATAGTTTTCATATAATTCATCCCCTTGACCAAAATGATCATAGGACACCCCAGAGCTCAACTGTCAACTCTGATCAGGTTGTCCACATTGTATTTCAAAATATCAAATCCATCTGATGGATTACCCTGGCCAAGGTTTTGCTAAATTGAAATACAGCGACTCATTCTTCTCCAACTCTTGAAGTGGTCAATCCCATCTCGATCACACTCTGACTTCGCAAGTACTTGACTGTGCCCAAAAGCCTTCCGTCCCTGAATTAGAAATTCAGTTAGTCCAGTACCAAAGCACAGTGAGTTGCTTGCAAGTCACTAAGGTGATCTCAAGTCTAAGGGACACTTATACCTATATCCCATCAGAGACATTCTCGACAGCAGAATGCTCTGGAGTTGGTCACGTTCAATGACGATGTACCCTTACATCTCACCTGTATGCCATACCAGTGTCTCCACACTCTTTGGTTAAGAGGACAACCAACCCATATGGCCTACAACGACCTATGCTCGATAGAAGCTGTCGTCCTTATTAACAGCCTATCATTTGGTCGTGAACAGTTTTAAGGACTAATCGATAAATCCTCTCTTTATCGAACCTAAATAGTCCTAAGGACTTCATCATAACAACGGAGTTCATTAGAAGATGAAAGCTTATGATGAAAATGCCAAATATATTTTATTTATTAACAAATTAATTACAATACTTGGTTGCTCAACCGTCAACAGCTTGATGATTGACTTTTTGGGACACATTTCCCAACATACAGAAGCTGTCATGAGTATGGACTCAGACAGATGGCAGGATGCTATGAAATTCGAGATGGACTCCATGTATATCAACAAAGTATGGACTTTGGTTGATGCACCAGAAGGGGTAAACCCTATTGGGTGCAAATGGGTCTATAAGAAAAAGATTGGAGCAGATGGTCAAATAGAAACCTATAAAGCTAGATTGGTAGCTAAAAGTTTCAGGCAAAAATAGGGTATTGATTATGATGAAACTTTTTCACCCGTTGCCATGCTCAAATCTATTCGGATAATGCTTGCAATAGTAGCATACTATGATTATGAAATATGGCAAATGGATGTGAAGACCGCCTTCTTGAATAGTTTTCTAGAAGAGGAGGTCTACATGTCACAGCCAGAGGGTTTTGTCTCAAATGACAGACCAAATCTAGTATGCAGGCTTAAGAAATCCATTTATGGATTAAAGCAAGCCTCAAGGAGTTGGAACATTCGCTTTGATGTAACAATCAAAGAATTTGGCTTCATCAAAAATGTGGATGAACCTTGTGTGTATAAGAAGACTAATGGGAGTGCCCTAGTTTTCTTGGTTCTGTATGTAGATGACATACTCCTTATTGGGAATGATATCCCAATGTTACAAACAGTCAAATTATGGCTATCAAATAAGTTTTTCATGAAAGACTTGGGGGAAGCATCCTATATACATGGTATAAAGATCTATAGAGATAGATCTAAAAGGATGCTAGGCTTATCTCAGTCTAAGTACATTGACTTAATACTGAAAAGATTCAGTATGAATGAAAGTAAAAGAGGTTATTTACCCATGAGTCAAGGCATACATCTCTCTAAGAAGATGTCTCCTAAGACAACTGAAGAGAGAAATAGAATAAGTTCTATTCCTTATGCTTCGGCTGTAGGATCAATAACGTATGCTATGTTATGTACCAGGCCTGATGTAGCTTATGCCTTAGGCATAGCCAATAGATTTCAGGTTGATCCAAGAGAGGATCATTGGAAGGCTGTGAAAAATATTCTAAAGTACTTAAGAAGAACTAAGGATATTTTTCTCATATATGGTGGATCTGATCTTAAACTAGAAGGATACTCTGATTCTAGTTTTCAATCAGACCCAGATGATAGCAAATTCATTTTAGGGTATGTCTTTACTTTGAATGGTGGAGCAGTGAGTTGGAAGAGTTCTAAGCAGCAAACAGTAGCTGACTCAACCACAGAGGCAGAATACATAGCTGCAAGTGAAGCCGCCAAGGAAGCTGTCTGGATGAAGAAGTTCATCACTGAATTGGGCATTGTTCCTGAGATTGAGAACCCATTACCACTTTATTGTGATAATACTGGAGCAATTGCTCAAGCAAAGGAACCAAGGTCTCACCATAAATCCAAGCATATTTTGAGACGCTTCCATCTCGTTCGTGAAATAATTGAAAGACAAGATGTTATTATTGAACGAGTAAACACAAAGAACAACATAGCAGATCTATTCACTAAAGCTTTACCACAGCAGCAATTCGATCGCCATCTTGATTGTATGGGGTTGAAATATAAGGAAGATTGGCTTTAGTGCAAGTGGGAGATTGAAAGGAATATGCCCTATAAGCCAATCAAAATGTATAAATAGATGGATATTTTTTGTCTCCTAACAACTCATGTACTGATGTTTTAAATAAATAAAGGCATTTAGTTCATCATATGCTGCATCTTATTTTGATGAACCTCATAAATTAGGGCTATGGTTTTAGGGTTATGATGCAATCATACCAAGTGAGACCTAAAACCTTAAAACTCTAATTTTAAATATTCCTAGTCGCTGGAACATTGAGTAGGGGATCAATGTTTCCGGTAAGACTGGTACATCCTGTGTATGCTCGCAGAGAGGGTAATTAATCTCACAAATACTTGTGTATGACACTAATATAAGGATGTAAGTGTTCATTAGAGAATGAATTCACTGAATTGATCCAATTAAAGAATATCTGATGGAGTCTTATCTACATGTCAATAGATTTTTTCTTATAGTGGGAATTGTGCATGTAAATCTTTTGACCTGAGACTGCCATAGAACCTTATAAGCATGAATCCATATTTTAGATCATACTCATTCATGATTTAATCATGTACGGGATGTTCTGGATATGATGGATTGCTTATGAAGGTTGTGAGTGGGTCAATATGGAAACGATCGCTCCTAGTAAGAGGAGATCGCATCCTATCTGCTTCAATCAAATAATGATTCAGGAAGACTTTGATCAAAGCATTATGAAAAAATTAAAAATGGTTTCTAATATTTTATAAATCAAATCATTATTATTTGATCAAGAGAAATATGAATATAAAATTGGGTTTGATATTTTTCCATACCCAAACTTATATTCGGGATGCAGGATGATCGTAAGATCAAGTTGCACGGTAATTTTCATTGAAGGGTATTTTTGGTATTTCCATCAAAATTCCATATCTACTAGGTAGACATGATACGTTGCTAGACGTCAATCATGTCTTGTGAGTTTGATCAAATTAAAGAGTTTAATTCGATCATTAATTAAAAGCTGTTCTGATTGATCAAAATGGTTCATTTTGATTTGACCTAAATTGGCTAGACTGTGTTCTAACCAAATTAGTTTAAATTACACCTGGACTCACTGCTGGCTAGATGTGGAACCCAATGGGTCACACACAAAGGGAATTGATCATGGGTTTAATTTGATTAAACCATGTTTGCAAGTTGAACATGCTAGCACATGTTGCAAACCCTAGCATTTATATTCGAATCGAATTCGAATCAGGTTCCGATTTGGGCTAATTTAGAACCAATTTGAGCCAAATTGGATTTGGTCTTGAAGTGGGTTTGAAGTTTCTTAATTGAGCTTGCTGTTGGGTGCCAAAAACCAGGGAACCACACGCCTAAGAGTCTCTCTCTTGGCGTGTGGATTTAAATCCATGCGCATGAGCCACATGGCGCATGGATGGAGTTGGCGCCACCTTTAGATAAGGTCTATCCTATTTTTCTCTGAAACCTTTATTCTATGAATGTATTTCAGATGTCTTAGAAGGTGCCTAAGAGTCTTTCTGAGTATTAAACTCATCATAGAAGAATTAAGAAAAGGATAAGGATTAAATCCATGCGCCACCTCTTGGAAGCGCCCCTTTGAAATTTCAAATGGGGAGATAAGTTTTAAATTATCCACGCCCATTTATCTCTTGCGCCATTCTTCAAATTGGCACCATATATCTTGGCCATTGGATGGGTTTTTTTCCATATCCAAAGGCATGGGTTGATGGCGCCAATAAGAGAAGCTTCGTGACTTCTCATCTGAACACCGTAAGTTAAGATCGAAGAGTCTTTCTGAAATAAGGCGTCTCTTCAACCCAATTTTGATGTACACATGGAATTTCTTAACTTATGGGGCATGAGAAATAGATAAGAGGCATGAGATAATTTGTAAGAGGGCATGAGATGTTTTGGATTGCATCTTTACGTGCAACATAAATAGGGGTGCACGCCGAGGAGTCTCGGGTATTCAAAAATCTTCTTTCTTTCTTACAAGAGGCTCTGCTTGTCTAATTTTCTTTATTCCTTCTCTCTAGCCTAGATAAGGTCCTGATAAAGGATAAGAAATCTTCCAAAAGGCTTAGAGAATTGGAATAAAAATTAAGGAGACAAGGAGCAAGAAAGAAAGGGAAGAAAAGGTCCAACAGTGTGACAGCAAACCCAAGAAAGGAGGTTCTGCCCAAATTGCATTTAAATTCTGATAAATCAAAATTTAATTGCAAAGTATTTTCTAATTAGTGCTAGAGAGTTGATCGAGTCCTTGTGTGGATCAACGTTGGAGGGTGAACACGTGGGCACCTGGTGGAAACTCAAACAGATTGCTGCCGGCAACTAAGCATAAATTAGGGTTTAGCGATAAGAGGTATGTTTCTATATCTTTTATTTGATATTAATGCATATTATATGGTTTAATTTCTGATAAGGTGATCTTGGAGTTAGGTTTTAATTTTATGATTTCATAATAATTGTTTTGAAATCCATGCTTCCGCCATTGCACTAAAACCTTTCACACGGACCTCCTTGAATTTCTTTAGGGATATTGTCTCATGACAGTAATTTATATATTGAATAGGGTTTCTTCTAAAATCATTCCTACCACACCGTATGAGATATGGCATGGTAAGAAGTCAAGTCTGAATCATCTTAGAATTTAGGGTTGTCCGGCTCATGTCAAGAGACAGCAAGCGGACAAGTTAGAGTTTAGGTCTTTTAAAGCTCGATTCATAGGATATCCTAAAGAGTCATTAGGATACTATTTCTATATTTCGAAAGACCACAATGTGATTGTGAGTTGACATGCTATTTTTTTTGCAAAATAGTTTATTCAAGATGGTGGCATCAGAAGAATAGTTAAGCTCAAGGAGAATGTCTCCCAAGAGCAACGAGCTCAAGAACTTGAAGAACCTAATCAATCAGAATCAGTCCCAACATAACCTCTTCCACCTCGTAGATTACTAGGCTTTTTCGTCCTCCTGAAAGGTACTTAGGTACCATACAAGAGGAAGTTGAGAAAATATTTCTCACGAAAAATGAGGCTCATGGTGATGATCCCAAGACCTATGATGAGGCAATATCAGATATCGACTCCGAAAAATGGTTAGAGGTAATGAGATCAGAAATTGACTCGATGCACTCAAATCAAGTCTGGACCTTGGTAGATCCACCTGAAGGTATTGTACTTATTGGGTGTAAATGGATCTTCAAGAGAAAGATAGGTGCAGATGGAAATGTGGAGACATTCAAAGCTAGGCTCGTAGTGAAAGGTTATAGTCAGCACGAAGGCATTGACTATCAGGATACCTTTTCGCCCATAGCCATGCTAAAATCCATCCGCACATTGCTTGCTGTTGCAGCCTATTTCGATTATAAAATATGACAGATGGACGTGAAAATGATATTTTTAAATGGACATCTTGAGAAGATATCTATATGAAACAGTCACTTGGTTTCACATCTAGTGATGATGATCACAAGATCTACAAGTTGCAAAGGTCCATTTATGGACTTAAGCAAGTATCTCAGAGTTGGAATACTCATTTCAATGATGTCATCAAAATATTTGGTTTCATCAAAAATGAGGAGGAACCATGTGTGTTCAAATAGGTCAGTGGGAGCACAGTTATCTTCCTCGTATTGTACGTAGATGACATCCTCTTAATTGGGAATGACATTCCCATGTTGACCTCAGTCAAAGTATGGTTGTCTAAGGAGTTCTCTATGAAAAATCTAGGAGAGGCATCCTTTATACTGGGTATTAAGGTCTATAGAGATAGACCAAATAGGATGCTCGGACTTTCACAGACGATGTACATAGAGGAGGTGCTAAAATAGTTTAACATGGAAAACTCTAAAAGAGGTTTATTATCTTTGAGACATGGCATTCATCTCTCCAAGAAGATGTGCCCTAGCACATTTGAGGAGATTGAACGCATGAGCAAAATCCCTTATGCTTTGCCAATAGGGAGCCTCATGTATGCCATGCTATGTACACGACCTGATATAGCCCATGCTGTGAGTGTCACAAGCAGATATCAGTCAAATCCAGATGAAGAGCACTGGACTTCTGTGAAATGTATCCTTAAGTACTTGAAAAGGACTAAGGATATGTTTCTAGTCTTTGGAAATGGAGAACTCTAGATTCAGGGATATACAGACTCAGACTTTATGTCTGATATAGATGATCGAAAGTCGACATCTGGAGTCTATTCATTTGCAATGGTGGTGCAGTCAGCTGGAAGAGTTCCAAACAGATGGTGATTGCTGATTCCACCATGGAGGCAGAGTATATTGCTGCATTGGAAGCTACGAAGGAGGCATTCTAATATAAAAAGTTTGCCGCAGAGCTTGGAGTGATGTCATCGGATGCCATACCTCTTTACTGTGATAATAATGGCGCCATGGTCCTAGCTAAGGAGCCAAGGTCTCACCAGAAGTCCAAGCACATCGAGCGATGATTCCATCTGATCCATGATTACCTCGAAAAGGGTTATGTTGAGGTCAAGAGAGTCAACTCCACAGATAATGTGGCAGACCTGCTGACTAAGCCATTAGGCCAACAGAAGATCGACGCCCACTTTGAGAAGATGGGACTTAGATATGTAGCCAATTGACATTAGATCAAGTGGAAGTTTGTTAGATGTGTGCCCTAGATGCCAGATCGGCTGACACATTCCTGTACAGATCTAAGGGCAAATTTATAATTTTGACTATAAATGAATAAAAAGATTATTCTTCTATCACATTGTGTATATTGTGTCTGTGATACATCCTTTGAGTTGGTGAGAATGTAAATTCATATTTTTAAAAGTTGAAAATTTAAGGCATGAATTTACATAACTAACTCATAAACAGCTCCTGACCATAGGATCATCACGAGGATGGTGATCGATCTGGAAGGTTGGTGTACGATCACTTCCTTAGGATAGATGTGTCTTGAGTCTACGGTGTGGAGACACCGGAGCGAGAGTATAGGTATTCATTGAGAATGAGAGTACTGAGCGTGACCACTTCGAGCAGTCATAAGGAAGTCTACCTTCTCGTCGATGACTAGCTCGATGCTGCAGTTGTGTGTCTAGTTCTTTGACCTGAGGTGCATCGATAGTTCATCTTGAGTGTGTTATAGTTTGAATACACCATAACTCGATCTCCTAGCTATTCGGAATCCTGAGATGTATGTTGGCTGTAGCATATTCATTGTAGGAACTAGGTCACACCAAGATGGGATCTATCAATCTCAGTAGATGAGAGGAGTAGTCCTATGATAATTGAAAGATCGAGCCTTAAGCCCATGGTCATGGCAGAGTGAAATAATGAAAAAGAGTTTTCCATTAAGATTTCACATCGGACTCGGATCGATCGATTAACTCATATGATTGATGTTGGGTTTGACGAGTTTACCTTAACCCTAATTCAGTCGGGACTCATCATAGAGGAACTCAATCACACAGGTAACTGCACCGAGAGGTTCATCTTCAGTTCTGATTGGTTGCCACCACATACTGCTAGGTGTCACTGGTGGATTTTGGGAGTAATTAGAATGATATTGATGATCGATCATTCTAATTGTCTGAATCAGAAGAGTTCTGGTCTATCGAAAGGAGTTTCGATAATATTGATGATGAGATCACGACATGTCTTATTGCCATACGGAATTGAACCTAATTTGGTCACATAAATAAGGGTTAGGGTCTGGATGTCATCAATTGGGCTAACTCAATTGATTTGGATAAGATCCAATTAGGTTCAAGAAAATTGTGCTAGCACACGATTGAGCCTAACTTTCTTCTTGTGTAATCTTTTCTGTCTCTACTGAGCCAAATATGATTTGACTCATTCAGAGAATCTTAAAAAGGTTTCTCTCAGTCTAAATAAAGCTTGTCCAGCTCAAAAAAGGCTTGTCTTAATTCATGAGATGAATTTAAGACAATACCTGCTAATTCTTAGCACCTGCCAATTTCATTTTAGGACATCTGTCAAAAGTTGACATATGGGTCTTAAACTGAAGAGGGCTCATTGGAAGATTTTTGTGGAGTGTCCATATGCCAAAACCCAATTGAATTGGGTTCCATAATCAGATTATGGCATGAGCCCAATTGGATTAAAGTGGGCGCCCCAAATGGATAAGAACCAAAGAGTCTTGATAAACATGGACTCTTTGGCGCCACCTTGATTGAGCTTATCCAATGTTGGCACCAACTTAGGAGAGAGAGTGGAGTTCTTATCTGATGTGATCAGATGACATCACTCCACCAATCAAAATTTTTTCAAAATTTATTAGAATTTTTTGATTGGTTGAATGATGTGGCACTACGCAGCATACAGGGTCTATATAAACCCTGCTGCGCCTAGGGTTTCGTGGAAGAAATTATTTTATGCACAAAACCTAATAGCTTCCACCTCCTCCCCTCTTCTCTATATCCTCCCTACTCTCCTTCCTCCTCTCTTCACGTCCAAAGAGTTGGACGTCCATCTGGCAAAGATCCAAGGCGTGGTGACGCCTAGAACAGAAGGCTGCAGGACATCTTCGACAGGCTGCTGCTCCAATTTTAGAAAAAGTTCTGAAGCACTTTCAAATCAGATAAAGATCTAATTTTTGGAGCATAGATTCATGAGGAGAATACTTTCTAGATCCTACCTAAGTGGATACCGGTAGAGGCCAGGCGCTTGCGTGGCTAATCAGAACCTCAGGCTGTGTAGAGATCATCTACAGGATAATCACTTGAGGTACTTCTTCTTTCATCATAGATTTAGATTTAATTTTAGATTTTAAATATCAGATAATAAAATTAGATCTAGAGAATTAATTAGATCTAAAATATATAGGATAATTTTTTTTAAAATTATTCGACCTCAGATTTGATGAAATCTGGAAGATCCTACCAGGAAAAGTGATTTTTCCATCCTTCAGTCTACTCTCTATACCTCCATGTATGTCTACTTGAGGTCATCACATATATCTCTGCTTTATGTGCATAGATTTTTGGTGAGACCTTAGCTCTTTAGCAAAGGCTATGGACCATTATCTTTGTAGTATAATGTCATAGCATCTAATGGTATAACATCTAGTTCCACAACTATCATAAGTACTAGAATACATTGTACACATCTATAGTATATTCAGCTTCCATTGATCGATTGTCTGAAACCGTTCCAACATACTGAACCAATATTAACTTAAGAAAACTTATTGATGTAGATATTCTACCATCAACATCAGTGCATCCTCCCACTCTTAGCTCTAACCCTTCTTCAAAGATGAGAAATAATCTCTTAGTGCTTTTGAAGTACTAAGGGATATTTTCACAGCAATCCAATGCTCCCAGCCTAGATTCAACTAATATCACTTGTGACTTTTACAGCAAAATATACTAAGTTGAGTACATACATGGCATTCACCTATGCCCAAGAGGATAACAGATCCCTCTTGAAAGTTTCAATACTGAACCCTTTGAGTACCTCTTCTATGTACTTGTCTGTGAAAACCAAACATCCTTTTAGGATCTATCTTTATAGACTTTTTATTTCTAAATGTTTGACCTAAGTCTTTGAAAAGAAAATTCTATATGTAACCACATGATAATTGATGTCGGTATGAGACCCTCTCACTGACCTTCATGTAACTACATGATTCCTCATATCACATCGTTGTAGGTTTTTGGGATTATCCCTATGTTCCCAATCTCCCTCAAGAAATACTTTCTCTAAATCCTTTGTAAGAATACCAAGTACATTTCTAAAGGATGGGAGTTCCTACTAGATCTATGAGATAGAGGAAGTACTACATACACTGCTCATCTTAAATAGGTTGTACAGGTCCTATGACTCATTATTCTTTAGAAATTTCTCTTTGAGTTCATCCTCCCACTGTTTCTAAGAAAATAGTATGATTGCTCACAATCATATTGTGAACCACTAGGAAGAGAAAGTGATATCTCAAATATCTTTTGGGATACTTTATAAATGAACTCTTCAAAAACCTTTCCTCTAACTTGTCCACCATTTCATATCTCATATGGTGTGGTGAAACCAACTTTAGAGGAAATCTAATTTAAATTTTAAAATTAAATTTTATTTCTAAAGAAACAATAATTGAACTAGTGATATTCATGATGGACTGGACCATATCTCATATAGTGCCATTGCTCCACATAGATACATCGTTGAACTAAGGTGTACAAGGAGAATTCTATCATGAAACTATACCATTCTTTTTAGATAATCGATAAATTTTTTATTTGGTATTGCATCTTCGATCTAATCGAAGTACCTTTAAAAATTTTTTGATTTATCTTTTCTATTTCATATTTAAATTTTTTAAATCTTTCAAAGTCTTTCAAATTTGTATCTCACATACATATACCTATACCATGATTGCTCATCAGTAAAGGTAATGAAGTAGAGATAACCTCCTAGTCTGGCTCATCAAATGGGCCATACATATCATATGTGTATTAGGATAAGTATCTCAGTGGTCCTATTCCTTTAACCCATAAAGGACAGCTTGGTCATTAATCTCCAAAAAGATGATTCACAGACTAGATATGACTTAGCAGTCAATGAGCCTAAAGGCCCATGTTCTTCAGTCAGTAAATTATTTCTTCTCATATATGACCTAGCCAAAAGAACCATCTGTGTACTTCAGATTATTTGGTTCTAGATCTCTGAGACCCAATGGCATTCACTATTTGCTCAAATAATTTTTCACAAATGCATCACCATACAAATGATAAAAATTATATCCAAATGGTAATCACCAAGATTAGGTGCTCACAGTCTAGTGCAACTTTTGTATCATTATCGACTCAAAAGAGTCACTTCACCTTCTTTCAGTCCTCTTCCTTCTTTAGACCTTATATTAAAGTGTGTAATATGCACTAGAGTCTAATGAAAAAGAAAAAATTATAAGATCCATTTTGAGCAATTTCGACATACCTTCCAAAGGTATGTAAATATTTCTCTAGGTTCTCTAGGTATATATCTCTAAACTTTTTCAGATCCCTTAGTTATCAGTATATCGATCAATTTAATTAAGGTGCTATAATATTTATTCATATAATAGTTTTATAAACTATCCGTATGAATCAAAAATTATAGGATCAAATTCATTAGTAATTTCTTATGCATAGTCATGTTGAGCTTTTCAAGCTCATTAATATCCTTGATCATCGATCATGGACAAACTGTCCATCATGCATCTCATGCACTGTGTGACTTTGATCATCTCATAACTATTGCAGATGAATCAGCATGTCATTGGCAGTCTACATGTCCTTATGCATACATTAGATTTTGTCAACTATGAAGTCTAATTTATAGCACCTAACCTAATTGTTAATATTCAATCATTTGTCAAGTATAGTTCGTTGATTGTGGATTGGACGAGCTGATGACATTGGGTTAATCTGATCAAGAATCATGGCTTAATTTTTAAAAGCTAAGAAGTATTCTTAGATTTTTGAGCCAGAATATGTAATTGATTTTGGTTAAGTGGTTGATATCTAGGATTCAAGCTAGAGTGTTGGAAGCTGAAATCTTGATCACAGAGAGTAAAGATTTAATTAGATAATTATACTTATAATAATTTATTCTAAAAACTTTAAAAATAAATAAAAAAAGCTTCCACTAATTTTTTGAGTCTTTCACACTCTTCGGGTGAAGAAATGAAAACCCTAATGCGATAATAGGTTCTAGTGGGTGCTGCGGTCCCATCGATGTATGGTATCTCACCTAACAGTTATTAATGACACGTATATCAATGCATGGATAATCTTTTGTTCAAATGCTTCTCTAAGCATATTATAGTAATTTGATCTCTAGTCCTGTGGCCTCACCTAATAGTTATTGCATATTCCTTAGTTAAGTCCGATCCACCGTTCACCAGCAAATGCAAAGCCGTCATTGGGTCCCTGACCTAACAGTTATTGGGTCCAATCTCATCTTTATCCCAGGGCATCTGATGCCAATAGAGTGGTTGTGCCTTCTCGATGCAATCGAACCACTGTAACCAGTCGAGAACGATCAACATTAGAAAAGGCACCCACATCTCTACAACGGTGGAAGACTAGTAGGCTTAATATTCAGTGAAAAGATTTAGGTTCAGGTCTCTTCAAATTAGTCACATACATTGATATAGTGACTAATATGATTTAGGTCAGCACATTTCATGTTTGACCAGCCTAGTCGGCATAGGTGAACTCGGATCAACAAGTAACCTAATACAAAATATAATCTCCCAAGATGGTCAGATAAGTAAAGATTATTAATAGGGGTCCCCCCGTTGCTTTCCTTAGATACCAACTAATTGGTCAGGTCAGACAATAGAATCAATTAAATAACCACCATCTAATACTTATCTTAGATACCAAATTGGTTGATTAGAATTAATTAGGTTAACCTATAGACTCAGGCTCGAACCGCTGAGCTAAATTTCGATCTTGACTTAATCAATTCACATCACATGTGAATCAATTTGACCAACTACAACTAAATTCAATTTTGAGCTCCTTTGACCTAATCCCAATCAACTCTTGATTAGGTTCGATCAACTACTCAAAATTAAAAAGGATTCTAATCTGATCTAATCAATGACCCTAGTTGTAATTTATTTAGTCTCAAAACCTAATTTGTTCAACCCATACCCGAAAGTCCATATTTTATGCATTGAAATTTAGATCTTAAATTCATAATTTTAGATCTTATAATTTTAAATCTTAATTCTTAATTAAGTGCATTATGTACATGAATTTAAGTTTAGATCTCAAAATATTTTCTAATCTAAACCATTTGTGTTGTATCTTATACAATATCGCTGTTTGCAAAATTGAGTCAATTCATCTTGATACATGAATCGACTTGTCATAGTGAGTCAACACACACTGAGACAAATAGAAACATGTAGACCTAACCTACAAAATTAAGTCGGCTCATCTGCAAATGAGCTAACGTACCAGGGTCTTGAGTTGACTCCAACAAAATAAGTCAACTCACCAAGCACTCGAGTCGACCCAATCGAGAATTGAGTCGACTCCACAGGCATACCAGTCATAGTTTCATGCTTTCATGCAAACAAGCCTAGGATTCTAGATCTAGGGTTTTGCAAAAATTAAGTTTTAGATTCGGTGTCAAACAATATATTAAATATAATATTTTATGATCTAAAATACATAAAAATACATGCATAATCTGATTTAAATTAAAAATATCACATATACAATATTTTGTTCACTGCTCATCTTCATAGGAAACATTACAATTGGCACCTCTACACGTCATAAGAGAGAACTCATCAAATGGGCAAGAGAGAGACTTTGATCCCTTCATCATCTTATGATCAGACGGTCATGGTGACTATCCCAATTTGATTACTAAGATACTAAAAATTTAATCTAAATATCATATATATAATCAATTAAAAATCAAATCTAATTATCTTTCATATGTTAAACATATAAATAATAATATTGAATCTATGCATGTAGAAAGAATTTCAGCAAACATACTAGATCCAAATTACACCCTAATTAAAATATTTAGATATAAATCAATTTTGGATCTGAATAATTCATGATTTATTTTAGATCTAAAATAATTTCATATCTAAAATAATCCTATAATCATATGATAGCATGCATAAAAATCAGATCTAACTTTAATCAATATTTTATATCGTTCTAGGACAACCGTTCAGCATAACAGGGGTTATGCCAGGGCAATTTTATTTCAGAATGATGTGATCATTTTATTAACCTTCAAATCTAATTTCTACAAACTAAATATCAGATCTGAGGGGGTTTCATATTCATATCAGAACATGACTCTGATACCACTGATAGAAAATCATTACGGTTTCGTATGTGTAGTTTAAATTTTTTTTAGATATCTATGCAGCAAAAATAAATAAATTAAAATAATTTTAATTTATTCATAAACCAAATCAGATCTAAAAATTATAATAAAAATTTTGATATGAATATGTACCCACGATCTGATATCTGAAATAGAAAAATAAATTGTTAGAAAAATAAAACAGAGATCGAATCTCCATACCTTGGATCTGCGGATGTCTCGGATCCTGATCGTAGTCGCACATGCACCCGATCTCTGCTGGTATCCATACAGAGCCATCTGATCGAAGCATCGAGATCACTAGTGTGCTAATACCTTTCAGATCTCGTTCTTCATCCTTGAATCTTGATCTCTTCTTTTAGATCTTGAAGAAGCAGATCGCTGCGCGAACTCTTTCGCACAGATCTGATAGGATCTGAATCAGATCACCATGAAGAGAAGAAGAACCTTTTTTCTTCTCTTTTTCTCTCTCTTTTCTCTTCTTAGATCTGATCTCCATCAGATCTTGATGTGGAGGATGGAGGAAGGAGGGTGTTGGGATGTGTAAGAAAGAAAGAAAGGTAGTGCATGAAAACAATTTTCATGTCTTAAAGAAGGCATCCATATCTCACACCAAAACTCTTCTTTTTTTTCAAAATTTTGTCACACACCCTCTTATTCCTCATGCCCCCTTAGAGATAAAGATCTGATCTTATCAAATAGGAAATATATGGTGTGTAATAAAGAAATGATATAAGTGATGCACCAAAAGAAATCAAGAAGATCTTTCACGCACAAAACCAACGCATGTCCACTTTCTCCAATTTTTTTGTCACACAAAAAAATGCTTATATGCCCTAATCTGAAGGATTTCTATCTTATTTTGAATCAAATTCAAATAGAAAAAAATTAGATGAAAAAAAATTCCAGATAAGGTGGGGTGCCAACTATTGGTGCCCCCTCTCCTTTCACGCATATGAGAAGAAAATGATGTGAAAAATAACACCCCTCTTCTCATTTTAGTATGATTTCTAGAGATAAAATCTTAAAATACTTGAGCTCTCTGAGTCATAGTTCATCTGGTTCAAATAGAGTCTCAATCGGCTTCAAATCGAGTCTGAAACAAGCTGAATTGGAAAAGGCTGTCAAGCCTGATCCAATCAGGCTTGAAATCCAAATCTGATTTGAATAATTGAATCCAATTAATATTAAATTAAATTAAATATAATTAAATAAATCTAATTTAAATTAATTAAGAGTTAATTTATAATTTAATCAATCTCAAAAAAATTATAACAATTGTAATTAAGTCCCTGCGCTAACAATTAGCAGCTGTCAAATTGTAACGCATACAAATTAGTAGTTTTTAAAATTTAATTATCAATCTGATTGATAATTTGAATATGATCCAAGCCATTGATCAAGTCAAGCTCTTTTTGTGTGAGACCCTTCAGATTCTATTCTATCTAGTAGTGAGACATACCGTGATCTCTATCACAGTATCATCGAAATTTTTTTCGGTGGGCTGAAATGATTCCAACTCACCTCAACAAAGATCGTTGATCCGAAAATAATCTTAGTGAGTTCTCACGATCTACCAGTGATATCTACCAATATGTAGTAGCAACCCAATAGAACAGAAAAGTAAACCCCTAGGTGTAGTTATCGTGTGATACAATCCCTCTATCGAGAGTCCCGATTTGATGGAGGTCATGGAGAACTCATCAAATCCTATCGTCAGTCATATACTAGATTGGTTCGATTCGAGTTCATTTATGAATCCTGTAAAAACTTTTTTTTAGTATTCACACTTACTCTGGTCAGAGATTTTTCTGAGCTAAGTCTTACGAATCGTATAGGACTTCTCCTTTTCTACCAAGATCGATAGATTCCATTTAGGTGCATCCTACTCCAAACAGTGAACCTGAACCTACATAGCCAACATACACAATAAGGACCTATATGGCTAAGGACCAAGAGAACATGCAGTCAAACTATATAGCTTTGCTGTGAATAGCCAATACACCGTGGGTCAAAGGATCAGTCACAATACTGCAGCATTGAGGAAATCACTGACGAGTGAGTAGACATCCAAGTAGTTTCTCATGTTGGTCATGCTCAGTGCAAGTTATTCTCTAACAACCACCTGCACTCTCATCCCAATGTCTCTACATCGTAGACTTGAGACTCTTCTGTCCTAAAGGGAGGTGATCTGTGCATCAATCTCGAATGGATTGATCACCATCCTCCATGACGATCCTTCAATCAGGAGAATTTAGAAACTAACCACTAATGATGTATGTCTCAAATTCTCAATACATTGAGAATATACAAAATCATCTTTATTAATTTCTAGGATAAATCATGGACACATTAGATATAATTGGTTTTAAACACTACCCAATAAGTACAAAATATGCCATAGAGAGAAGTATGTGTTAGCTAAGATTGGCTTTTAGGGCACACATCCAACATGTAGCTGACTCCACCACTGAGGCAGAGTACATAGCTGCAAGTGAAGCTGCAAAGGAAGCTGTCTGGATGAAGAAGTTCATCACTGAATTAGGTGTCATTTCTGTAATTGAGAATCCAGTATCACTTTATTGTGATAATACTGGAGCAGTTACTCAAGCAAAAGAACCAAGGCCTCATCATAAATTCAAGCACATTTTAAGATGCTTTCATCTTGTTGGTGCAGAATATCGGAGACAGTCGGTCACTGTAGAAATTCAGCTGCTAGAGCCGTCCATTATAGAAGTTCATCTGGAATCCATCTGCTGTAGAAGTTCAGATGGAGTCTGGTTCTTGTAGGAGTCCGGAAGGAGGTCACTTACTGTAGAAGCTCAGATGGAGATCGATTACCGTGGAAGCCCAGATGGAGATTGCTTATTGTAGAAGCTCGGATGAAGTCCACTTATCGTAGAAACTCGGATGAAGTTCGCTTGCAATAGAAGTTCGGACGAAATTCGCTTACTGTAGAAGCTCGGATGAAATTCGAAAGGCAGTCGACCACTGTAGAAACTTGGATGGAGTCTGGTTACTGTAGAAGTCCTACTCTGGAGAAGCTCGGACATTGACGAAGTCCGAAAGAGGCTCAGAGTAAAGTCGATCGTGACAGGAGGAAGTCTGGAAGAGATTCGGAGAGTAGTCGATCACTATTGAAAATTGACTGATAGTGAAGCCCAGAGAGCATTTGGAGCAGTCCGATAGATGACTGAAGGAGCTCATTATTAGAGAAGTCTGGAGGGTACGGTAGAAGTTCGTTCGTTGGAGAAATCTGGAGGACACTATGGAAGGTCGACTGTTGGAGGAGTCTGGATGGTACTGTGGAAGCTCGGACGATCGGAGGAGTTCAGAAAGATGCCGCACAAGGTCGAAAGTCGGAAGTGTCCTGAGAGGGTTGGCCTCTTACGAACTTTGGCTGGGGTTATTTTATACCCAACACTAGTCCCCCTACTTTTGAGTTCAGATTTCGAATGAAGTACAGAAAAATTTTCACAGTCGAAGTTGGCCCCCTTGATTTTCATACTTGATTGTTTTCAGATATTTTGGCCTTTGGCATGCCAGTGCTGGAGTCTATTCTTGCTCTGAGTTATCGTTTACCGAGCTTCTTTTATCTTTTGTCTTATTCGATGTCGACATTGTTTGAAGATTCCCGGTGATCGCCGCGTTGATTCGCCCTTTTTGTTCATGATCGAAGGTCTTTTCGAGGCCATTCAAATTTGACGCTTTCCCCCGATGTTCGAGCTTGGGGCTTGAACTTCTCATTACTTTGAGGAAGTCTATTTTCTCCTGCTAGTGTTGGATTCCCCCTTAGAGACTGAAGATTTTTGACAAGAGTTTTCTTCCTCATTGAGATGAGATCCCTTGTGTCTTAGATGTAGTTCATTTTTTCTCTTATCTCTGGCGTAGCTCGTCGCTTTCTTTTTTTCTCTCCATTTTTTTTTTTTTTTACATTTGGGCGAGGGATTTTTCTCTGCTCCTAATGGGGTTGTAAGGGTGTAGAGGAGCCATTGAGGAGGCTTTTCCCCTCATCCGATCTTAAACGATCAGGTCTTCATTTGTGTCAGGATGAGGTTCTCCTCCTGTTTTCGACACAGTCAATTTCAGCACATGTTAGGATGAGATTTTTCTTCTGTTCCTAACAGGGATATGGGGGCACATAAGGGCCATTGCGAGGGCCTCTCCCCCAATTCGATCTTTTAATAATCGGGTCTTCGACTTTGCTCATGTTAGGATGAGGTTCTCCTCCTGTTCCTAACATGACTGTGGGGGCGCATAAGGGTCGTTGCGAGGGCCTCTCCCTCCATTCGGTCTCTTAATAATCGGATCTTTGACTTTGCTCATGTTAGGATGAGGTTCTCCTCCTGTTCCTAACATGGCTATGGGTGCGCATAAGGGCCGTTGCGAGGGCCTCTCCCTCCATCCGATCTCTAAATAATCGGGTCTTCAACTTTGCTCATGTTAGGATGAGGTTCTCCTCCTATTCCTAACATGGCTGTGGGGGCGCATAAGGGCCGTTGCGAGGGCCTCTCCCTCCATCCGGTCTCTTAATAACTGGATCTTTGACTTTGCTCATGTTAGGATGAGGTTGTCCTCCTGTTCCTAATATGACTGTGGGAGCGCATAAGGGCCGTTGCGAGGGCCTCTCCCCCCATCCAGTCTCTTAATAACCGAGTCTTCGACTTTGCTCATGTTAGGATGAGGTTCTCCTCCTGTTTCTAATATGGCTGTGGGGACGCATAAGGACCATTACAAAGGCCTCTCCCCCCATCCAGTCTCTTAATAATTGGGTCTTCGACTTTGCTCATGTTAGGATGAGGTTCTCCTCTTGTTCCTAACATGGCTGTGGGGGCGCAAAAGGGCCGTTGCAAGGGCCTCTCCCCCCATCCGATCTCTTAATAACTGGATCTTCGACTTTGCTCATGTTAGGATGAGGTTCTCCTCCTGTTCCTAACATGGTTGTGGGGGTGCATAAGGGCCGTTGCGAGGGCCTCTCCCCCCATCCGATCTCTAAATAACTGGGCTTTCTTTTGTGTCGGGATGAGGTTCTCCTCTTGTTCTTGACATGCTTAGTTTCGATTGTCTGAAGGAGCTACTCCCTATCGTTATAAGCTCATACCAAAAGAAAAGATATGCGAATATGAAACTTTTATTTAAGACAAAGTTATCGGTAAAACATTCGTAAATTTTTTGAATTCCATGGTTGCGGAAGGTCTGCTCCTCTGAGCTCTTTTAGATAGTATGTTCCGGGCCGGACTACCTCTCTGATTTCATACGGGCCTTCTCAGTTTGGGGTAAGTTTTTCTTGGTTCTGAGGTTGTGAAACAGCGGCTCATCGAAGTACTAAGTCTCCCGCTCTGAAGGCTTTGCTCTTGACCCAGGAGTTGTAGTAGCGGGCTGCTTTCTACTTGTAGGCTGCCATCTGAACTTGAGCTATCTCTTGCTTTTCTTCTAACAAGTCGAGGTTGGCCTTGAGATCCTATGAGTTGTGCTGCTCATCGAATGCCACGACTCACCGATGAAAGCATGAGTTCAATCGGGATAACAGCTTCTGTTCTGAAGGCTAAGGCAAAGGGGGTCTCCCCCGTGGGCAGTCTTTGGGTAGTTTGATATGCCCATAACACATGATAAAGCTCATCTGCCCAAGTTTCCTTTGCTTTTTCAAGTCTCACCTTGATTCCTTGCAACAAAGTCCTGTTAGTCACCTCGGCTTTGCTATTTGCCTGCGGATGGGCTACTGACGTGAAGTTATGGGAGATGTTTAAGTCCTCACAAAATTCAGCAAATCTTGTTCCAACAAATTATCGCCCATTATTAGTAATGAGAGTTCTGGGTAAGCGGAACCTACAAACGATTGACTTCCAGACGAAGTCCTGCACTTTAGCTTCTGTGATTTTCGCCAAAGGTTCGGCTTCGACCCACTTGGTGAAGTAATCCATTGCCACCAGGAGGAACTTTCGCTGTCTGGACACCATGGGAAAAGGTCCAAGGATATCCATCCCCCATTGTGCAAACGGCCATGAGGCACTCAAGGGTGTAAGTTCAGAGGTGAGCTATCTTTGGATATTCACATATCTCTGACATTGATCACACTTTCTGACATATTCAATGGAGTCGTGGTACATTGTAGGCCAGTAGTAACCTTGTCGGAGTAGTTTGTGGGATAAAGATCTGGCCCCCAGGTGACTTCTGCAGACTCCTTCATGTACCTCCCACAAGGCAAAGTTGGCTTCAGAAGGTCGGAGATATTTCAGGAGGGGCAAAGAGTACGATCTCTTGTACAGTTTGCCCTCATAAAGGATATATTGGGAGACCTGATTTCTAAGCTTCCGAGCTTCTTTTGCATCATGAGGAAGAACCCCATCTTTAAGGTACGCAACCAATGGGTCAATCCAACTGGGTTCATGGCTGATCTCCATTTCAAGCTACAGTTCTTCCGTACTTGGACATTTCAGAACTTCGAAGAGGACTTCCTTGGGTAGTTCAGTCGGAGCCAGTGTAGCCAACTTGGAGAGAAGATCGGCCCTAGTATTTTTTGCTCTTGGAATCTGCTTGATGTCAAAGCTGCCAAAGGCAGGGATGATCTCTTTTACCTTTTCGAGATACTTGGCCATACTGTCCTCCCGAGCTTCATAGTTTTTGCTGACTTGTCCCACCACCAATTGGGAGTCACTGTAGACTTGAAGCCGATCTACTTCTAATTCTTTGGCGATCTTCAGTCTTGCAATCAGAGCTTCATATTTTGCTCCATTATTTGTCACAGAAAATTTGAAGCACAGTGCGTACTCCATGATAATTTCTTCCGGATTGACCAAGATCAGGCCCGCACCCGTGCCTGACATGTTGGAGAACCATCCACATAGAGGGCCCAAAAACCATCAGGGAGATCTATTCTTTCCTCAGGGGAGTTCGGCTGGAGCCCTGGGTTGTCAGCTTCACCTCGTTCAAGTTCGGCTTCTTTCGAAATAGTGCATTCCACTATGAAGTCTGCTAATATCTGAACTTTTATCATCGGTCGAGGTCGATAGTTGATGTCAAATTTTGTGAGCTCGACTGTCTATTTCGCTATCCTTTTGGAAGCATCCGCTCGATGCAAAACTGCCTTAATCGGCTGGTCGGTGAGCAGTGTTATGGTGTGCCCTTGAAAGTAAGGTCGGAGCCTTTGGACTACAATCAACAGGGCATAAGTTAGTTTCTCTAACATAGTGTACCTGGTTTCGGCATCTCTCAATACTCGACTTATGTAGTAGATCGGCTATTGAATTTTTACTTCTTCCTTAACCAGAATTGCTGCAAAAGCCACAGGAGAGACCGCCAGGTACAAGAACAACTCTTTTCCACATTCGGGCTTTGCCAATAGTGAAGGTGAGTCGAGGTAGTTCTTCAATTCTTTGAATGTTTGCTGACATTCAGTGGTCCAACAGAAGTTCTTCGACTGTTTGAGAGTCTGAAAGAAAGGTAGGCACCATTCGGCCGACTTTGAGACGAAGTGATTCAGAGCTGCTACTCTCCCAGTAAGACGCTGAACTTCCTTTATTGACTTCGGGACGGTCATTTCTTGGATGGCATGAATCTTTTTCAGATTTGCTTCGATCTTGTGCCCTGATACCATAAAGCCCAAGAATTTCTTTGAGGTTACTCCAAAAGTGCACTTGATTGGGTTTAGCTTCATCTTGTATTTTTGGAGGGTGCTGAAGGTCTCCTTAAGGTCGGCGATGTGGTTCATTGAGGATTTGCTTTTTACAAGCATGTGATCCACGTAGACCTCCATGTTGCAGCCAATTTGCTCTTTGAAGATCTTGTTCACCAGTCGTTGATAGGTCGCCTCTGTATTTTTGAGGTCAAAAGGTATGACCCTGTAATAGTAAAGACCACGGTCAGTGATAAAAGCAGTCTTTTTTTCATCCTCTGGTGCCATCCTGATTTGATTGTAGCCGAAAAATACATCCATGAAAGTGAGAAGCTCATGGCCCGAGGTTGCATCCACTAATTGGTCAATTCTGGATAGAGGGTAACTATCCTTCGGGCAGGCTTTGTTCAGCTTTTTGAAGTCTATACACATCCTCCACTTGCCGTTCGCCTTCTTGACGAGAATCATATTGGAGATCCAGTTCGGATAGTTGACTTCTCTGATGAACCTGGCTTTCAGAAGTTTATCAACTTCCTCAGCTATTGTCTTCTGTCTTTCCGGTGCATGACCTTAAATTTTTTTCTTCATCGACCGATGTTTGGGATCAACAGCTAGACGATGTTCCATGACTTCCGCATCAATCCCCAGCATGTCCATTGGAACCCAAGCAAAAACATCCACATTCTTTTGTAGAAAATTGATGAGCTGTGTTCGTACCTCTTCTCCCAGGTTGGAGCCGATCTTCACCACGTGCTCTTCATTTCCATCGTTCAAAGGAATTGAGACAAGATCTTCAATTGGCTCACCCCGTTCTTCAGCAAGATCATCGTGGGTGTCTAATCCATCAACCAGACAGGGGTCAGACTGATCATTTCTTTGTAAGGCTATGTTATAGCAGTGTCTTGCTAGGACTTGATCTCCTCTGACATCTCCGACCCCTTGCTTGTAAGAAATTTTAATTTCAAATGATAGGTCAATACCACAGCTCGGAGGGTGTTGAGGCCAGATCGATCGAGTATTGCGTTGTAGGCAGATGATGCCCTTACTACCAGGAAATCCACTTGCGCTCTATATTATTTCAGACACCGACCTACAACTACGGTCAAAGTTATTACTCCTTCCACTGGCACAGCATCACCAGTGAACCCTACCAATGGGGAGCTTATCAGCCCTAATCGATCATCCGGAATAGATATTTTTGAGAATACATCGTAAAATAAAATATGGGTCGAGCTTTCATTATCAACAAGAATGCGGCGTACATCATAGTCAGCAATATTTAAAGAAACTACAATCGCATCATTATGGGAGAATTGAATCTCCTGGGCATCTTCTTCAGTAAAGGTTATAGATTCTTCAGTCCTCTGCCACTTGGGCGGTCTGATCGATCCACTGGCTGCTCCCCACTGGGGTCCTCCAGAGATGGTGTTGATGATCCCGATTGGAGGCCGATCTTCAGACTGTTCTTCCTTCCTTGGTAGCTTTGGTTGTGGTAGAGCCCTCGACGATCTTTCCTACCTTCAAGCCGACATCGGATGAATCTGTTGAGCTGACCTCGTCTGATGAGCTCCTCGATCTCATCTCGGAGCTGAATACACTCCTTTGTGTCATGGCCGTGGTCACGATGATAGAGGCAGAACTTGTTAGGGTTGTGCTTCTCGGGGTGTGTGCGCATCCTTTTCGGCCTTGGTAGCTTCTCCCTGATCTCTATCAGCACTTGAGTTTTTGGAGCATTGAGAGGGGCGTAGCTGTGGAATCTTCCTGGGGAAGAGCTTCACCGAACTCTGCGGTTCGAGCTTCTCTGCCTACAAGCTCGGGGGGGAGTTCGAATACGCTTGTGTCCGGAGGGAGTTTGAGAACGTGGTCGAGCTTCACTCGGCCCTTTTTCAGCTGTGGGCTTGCTGGAGTCGCCCGCCTGTCGCTCCTTCGCGACCTCCCCATCCTTCAGGTTGAAGGCTTCCTCTGCTCGGGCATATCTTTCGGCCCGAGCCAGCAAATCAGTGAAGTCCCTGGGATACTTTGTTTTCAGGGAAAATAGAAGGTCATTCTTTTGAAGACCACTCTTCAGGGTGACCATTGCAACTGATTGGTCCAAGTTTCAGACCTCCAATGCGGCGGCGTTAAAATGGTTGACATAAGTTCGGATAGATTCTTCCTCCTTTTGCTTGATGTTGATAAGGGACTTCGAACCTCTTTGAGGACATCGGCTACTGATGAAATGAGCCACAAACTGGTGGCTCATTTGATCAAAGGAGAAGTAGTACCCGACTTCAATGTCGAGTACCAATTTTTTGCTGCTCCCTTAAAGGTAGATGGAAAAGCTCGACACAGGATGGCGTCTGGCACACCATGGAGCAGCATCATTGTCCGAAAGGCCTCCAGGTGGTCAACCAGATCCAAGGTCCCGTCGTAGCTCTCAAATTAGGGGAGCTTGAAGTTCGACGAGATCGATTCCTGCATAATCTTTTGAGAAAAAGGAGGGTCAGTATAGATATCCTCACCGTAAGCAGGGGGAGCATGGCAGAGCTCTTCGATCCATCGGTTCATCTCTTGGAACCTTTGATCCAAGAGATCCTCTCGATCATGAATCTTGAGGGTCTTCTGGCAGAACAGAGGTAGGAACCCTGCGGGGGTGGAATCGTGATCAGATAGAGGGCTCTCCGCCCTCTGCTTTCCCTTTCTGAGGGATATAGGGCGACTGGCCCAAGTGGGCCACCCGATCGTTAGATTCTGGAACTCCAATGATGCTCTTTCCAGCCACACAGATGCCTGCGGTTGCTGCTGCTACTACTGTATGGCCTACACCACTTCGGTGAGGCCTCTAACCTGCTGAACCAGTAGGTTGAACTGCTCCATGCCGACTGTCGTTGCCGGAGGAGGAGCCTGAGAAACTGGAGACGAGGCTGGAGCTGGTAGATCTTGCTGAGATCTGGCAATGGAGGCCGTAGATCGCCTAGTGGATGCCTTTCGGGGAGGCATCAGATTGGGATCTGGCCGGAGAAGAAGAAGAAGATGTCGAAGAAGATGATCAGAGACAGTCCCATTGAGTACTCCTTTAAGAACAAGGGTCCTGCGAAGACACAGACCCTCCCTCTAGCACCAATTCTATTGGTGTAGAATTCCATCGATGCCAGAGAAGCTGGAGTCGAGGGGATCACAGCCGTTGTCGGGACCTGCAAAGGAAGTCTAAATCGAAGTTGGGGGTGCTCCGACAAGACCCTCCAATGCTCAAGTCAGTACTCTGCTTCAACAGAAATGGAGCACTCGAATGAAATTTTAGCAGAGTTTAGAGATAGTGCTTAGAGCTTACCAGAGAACATATCTGGGAGGTCTCTTTTATAGATGGAAGAGCATAACTGATTGACAGCGACGTCCGTAACTGCCTGGTAGTGGGCTGTTCGGGGCCACATGGAGTTTGTTATGGAAAGTAGTGGTGTCCGTTGTCGTGACTTACCGGAGAGTGGTGGGGCCACGTGGAGTTTGTACAGAGAGTGGAGTGGTGTCTGCTATTCGACTTGTCGGAGAGTTTGGGCCGGATGGCTGAAGCTCGATTGGGACGTCTGGTGGAGCGGAATAGCTCTCTGTCTCAGTAATTTAAGAGAAGCTCAGATATTTTCGAGGTTGCTGAAGGGTTAACTGTTGTTGGGTGCCTTAGGCATTGATGCTGCAGACGGAAGTCATCTGCTGTAGAAGCCCGGACGAAAACTTTCTATTGGAGAAATCCGACTGGAGTCTGATTGCTAGAGAAGTCCGTTTGAAATTTGTCTGATGTAAAAGCTTGTCTGAAGACTGTCCACTGGAGAGGTTCGGTTGCATGAGGAATCCGACAGAAGGTCGATCGATAGCGGAATTTAGAAGGTGCTATAGAAGGTTGACTGATAGAAGAGTCTGGAAGGCTTTGTGGAAGTTCGTCCACTGGAGGAGTCTGGAGGATACTGTGGAAGGTCGACCGCTGGAGGGGTCCGGAGGGAATTTGTCTGTTGGAGGGGTCTGGTTGGCACTATTGAAGTCCGGTTGGCACTGTTGAAGGTTGATGGCTGGAGAGGTATGGAAGACACTGGAGACAGTCAGTCACTATAGAAATCCGACTGCTGGAGCCTGTCCGTTGTCGAAGTTCGTCTAGAATTCATCCACTGTAGAAGTTCAGATGGAGTCCGATTCTTGTAGGAGTCTGGAAGGAGGCCACTTACTGTAGAAGCTCGGATGGAGACTGGTTGCCGTGGAAGATCGGATGGAGACCGCTTATTGTAGAAGCTCGGATGAAGTCCACTTACCGTAGAAACTCGGATGAAGTCCGCTTGCAATAGAAGTTTGGATGGAATTCACTTACTGTAGAAGCTCGGATAAAATTTGGAAGGCGATCGACCATCGTAGAAACTTGGATGGAGTCTGGTTACTATAGAAGTCCTGCTGCTGGAGAAGTCTGGACATTGATGAAGTCCGGAAGAGGCTCGGAGTAAAGTCGATCATGATAGAGGAAGTCTGGAAGAGATTCGGAGAGTAGTCGATCACTGTAGAAAATTGACTGATAGTGAAGCCCAAAGAGCATTTGGAGTAGTCCGATAGACGACTGAAGGAGCTCATTATTGAAGAAGTTTGGAAGGTACGATAGGAGTTCGTCCGTTAGAGGAATCTGGAGAACACTGTGGAAGGTCGACTGCTGGAGGAGTCCAGATGGTACTGTGGAAGCTCGGACAGTCGGGGGAGTTCAGAAAGACACCGCACAAGGTCGGAAGCGAAAAGAGTCCTGAGAGGGTTGGCCTCTTACGAACTTCGGTTGGGATTATTTTATACCCAACACTAGTCCTCCTACTTTTGAGTTCAGATTTCGAATGAAGTACAGAGAAATTTTCACAGCCGAAGTTGCTCCCCTTGATTTTCATACTTGATTGTTTCCAGATATTTTGGCGTTTGGCATGTCGGTGCTGGAGTCTATTCTTGCTCTGAGTTGTCATTTACCGAGTTTCTCTTGTCTTTTGTCTTATTCGATGTCGACGTTGTTTGAAGGTTTCTGGTCATCGCCGCATTGATTCACCCTTTTTGTTCATGACAGAAGGTCTTTTCGAGGCTATTCGAATTTGACACTTTCCCCCGGTGTTCAAGCTTGGGGCCTAAACTTCTCATTACTTTGAGAAAGTCTATTTTCTCCTGCTAGTGTTGGATTCTCCCTTAGAGACTGAGGATTCTTGACAAGAGTTTTCTTCCTTGTTGAGACGAGGTCCCTTGTGTCTTAGATATAGTTCATTTTTTCTCTTATCTCTGGCGTAGCTCGTGGCTTTTCTTTTTTCTCTCTCCTTTTTTTTTTACATTTGGATGAGCATTTTTCCTCTGCTTTTAACAGGATTGTAGGGGTGTAGAGGAGCCATTGAGGAGGCTTTTTTCCTCATCCGGTCTTAAATGACCAGGTCTTCGTTTGTGTCAGGATGAGATTCTCGTCCTATTTCAGACACAGTCAATTTCAGCTCATGTTAGGATGAGATTTTTCTCCTGTTCCTAACAGGACTGTGGGGGCACATAAGGGCTGTTGCGAGGGCCTCTCCCCCCATCCGATCTCTTAATAATTGGATCTTCAACTTTGCTCATGTCAGGACGAGGTTCTCCTTCTGTTCCTAACATGGCTGTGGGGGTGCAAAAGGGCCGTTGCGAGGGCCTCTCCCCCCATCTAGTCTCTTAATAATCGGGTCTTCGACTTTGCTCATGTTAGGACGAGGTTCTCCTCCTGTTCCTAACATGGCTGTGGGGGGTGCATAAGGGACATTGCGAGAGCCTCTCCCCCCATCCGATCTCTTAATAATCGGGTCTTTGACTTTGCTCATGTTAGGATGAGGTTCTCCTCCTGTTCATAACATGACTGTGGGGGCGCATAAAGGCCATTGCAATGGCCTCTTCCCCCATCCGATCTCTTAATAACCGGATCTTTGACATTGCTCATGTTAGGATGAGGTTCTCCTCCTGTTCCTAACATGGCTGTGGGGGCGCATAAGGGCCGTTGCGAGGGCCTCTCCCCCTATTCAGTCTCTTAATAACCGGTTCTTTGACTTTGCTCATGTTATGACGAGGTTCTTCTCCTGTTCCTAACATGACTGTGGGGGCGCATAAGGACCGTTGCGAGGGCCTCTCCCCCCGTCCGGTCTCTAAATAACCAAAATGTTACGTGGATGACATGCTTGTAAAAAGTAAATTCTCAATGAACCACATCACCGACCTTGAGGAGACCTTCAGCACACTCTGAAAATACAAGATGAAGCTGAACCCAGCCAAGTGTGCTTTTGGAGTAACCTCAGAGAAATTTTTAGGCTTTATGGTATCGGGGTGCGGGATCAAAACAAATCCGAAAAAGATTCGTGCCATCCCAGAAATGACTGCCCCGAAGTCAATAAAGAAAGTTCAGCGCCTTACTGGGAGAGTAGCAGCTCTGAATCGCTTCATCTCAAGGTCGGCCGAACGGTGCCTACCTTTCTTTCAGACTCTCAAGCAGTCAAAAAACTTCTGTTGGACCACTGAATGTCAGCTAGCGTTTGAAGAATTGAAGAACTACCTCGGCTCACCTCCGCTATTGGCAAAGCCCGAATCTGGAAAGGAGTTATTCCTGTACCTAGCGGTCTCCCCTGTGGCTCTCGCAGCAGTGCTGGTTAAGGAAGAAGTAAAAATTCAATGGTCGATCTACTACATAAGTCGAGTATTGAGAGATACCGAAATTAGGTACACTAAGTTAGAGAAACTAACTTACACCCTGTTGATTGCAGTCCGAAGGCTCCGACCTTACTTTCAAGGGCACACCATAACACTGCTCACCGACCAGCCGATTAAGACAATTCTGCATCGAGCGGATGCTTCCGGAGGGATAGCGAAATAGGCAATCGAGCTCACGAAATTCGACATTAACTATCAACCTCGATCGATGATAAAAGCCCAGATATTAGCAGGCTTTATAGTGGAATGCACTATCCTGGAAGAAGCCAAACTTGAACGAGGTGAAGCTGACAACCCAGTGCTCCAATCGAACTCCCCTGAGGAAAGAACAGATCTCTTTGATGGTTTTTGGGCCCTCTATGTGGACGGTTCCTCCAACATGTCAGGCGCGGGCGCGGGCCCGATCTTGGTCAATCCAAAAGGAATTATCGTGGAGTACGTGCTGCACTTCAAATTCTCTGCGACAAATAACGGAGCAGAATATGTACTCTGATTGCAGAACTAAAGATCACCAAAGAATTAAAAGTAGATCGGCTCCAAGTCTACAATGACTCCCAATTGGTGGTGGGACAAGTCAGCAGAAACTATGAAGCTCGGGAGGATAGTATGGTCAAGTATCTCAAAAAGATAAAAGAGATCATCCCTGCCTTTGGTAGCTTTGACATCAAGCAGATTCCAAGAGCAAAAAATATCAGGGCCGATCTTCTCTCCAAGTTGGCTACACTGGCTCCGGCTGAACTACCTAAAGAAGTCCTCTTCGAAGTTTTGAAATATCCAAGAACAGAAGAACCACAGCTTGTAATGGAGGTCAGCCATGAACCCAACTGGATTGACCCACTGGTTGCATATCTCAAAGACGGGGTTCTTCCTCATGATGCAAAAGAAGCTCGAAAGCTTAGAAATCAGGCCTCCCGATATATCCTTTATGAGGGCAAGCTGTACAAGAGGTCGTACTCTTTGCCCCTCCTAAAATATCTCCGACCTTCTGAAGCCGACTTTGCCTTGTGGGAGGTGCATGAAGGAGTCTGTGGAAGTCACCTGGGGGCCAGATCTTTATCCCACAAACTGCTCCGACAAGCTTATTACTGGTCTACAATGTACCACGACTCCATTGAGTATGTCAGAAAGTGTGATCGGTGTCCGCCTCCGAACTTACATCTTTGAGTGCGCCATGGCCGTTTGCACAATGGGGGATGGATATCCTTAGACCTTTTCCCATGGCGTTCGGGCAGCGGAAGTTTCTCCTGGTGGTAATTGACTACTTCACCAAGTGGGTCGAAGCTGAACCTTTGGTGAAAATCACAGAAGCTAAAGTATAGGACTTCATCTGAAAGTCAATCATTTGTAGGTTCGGCTTATCCAGAACTCTCATTACTGATAATGGGCGACAATTTGCTAGAGCAAGGTTTGCTGAATTTTGTGAGGACTTAAACATCTCCCATAACTTCACGTTAGTAGCCCATCCGTAGGCAAACGGCGAAGCCGAGATGACTAACAGGACTCTGTTGCAAGGAATCAAGGTGAGACTTGAAAAAGCAAAGAAAACTTGGACAGACGAGCTTTATCATGTGTTATGGGCATACCGAACTACCCAAAGACTGCCCACGGGGGAGACCCCCTTGCCTTAGCCTTTGGAATAGAAGCCGTTATCCCAATTAAACTCAAGCTTCCATCGGTGTGAGTCGTGGCATTCGATGAGTAGCGCAACTCACAAGATCTCAAGGCCAACCTCGACTTGTTAGAAGAAAAGTGGGAGACAGCTCAAGTTCGGATGGCAGCCTACAAGCAGAAAGCAGCCCACTACTACAACTCCCGGGTCAAGAGCAAAGCCTTCAGAGTGGGGGACTTAGTACTTTGGCGAGCCACTGTTTCACAATCTTAGAACCAAGAAAAATTTGCCCCAAACTGGAAAGGCCTGTATGAAGTCAGAGAGGTAGTCTGACCCAGAACACATTATTTAAAAGAGCTCGGAGGAGCGGACCTTTCACGACCATTGAATTCGAAAAATTTATGAATGTATTACCGATAACTTTTCCTTAAATAAAAGTTTCATATTCGCATATCTTTTCTTTTGGCATAAGCTTATAACGACAGAGAGTAGCTCCTTTAGACAATCGAAATTAAGCATGTCGGAACAAGAGGAGGACCTCATCCCGACACAAATGAAAGCCCGATTATTTAGAGATCAGATGGGGGGAGAGGCCCTCGCAACGGTCCTTATGCATCCCCACAGCCATGTTAGGAACAGGAGGAGAACCTCATCCTAACATGAGCAAAGTCAAAGACCCGATTATTAAGAGATCGGATGGGGGGAGAGGCCCTCGCAACAACCCTTATGCGCCCCCACAGCCATGTTAGGAATAGGAGGAGAACCTCATCCTAACATGAGCAAAGTCAAAGACCCGGTTATTAAGAGATCGAATGGGAGGAGAGGCCCTCGCAACGGCCCTTATGTGCCCCCATAGCCATGTTAGAAACAGGAGGAGAACCTCGTCCTAACATGAGCAAAGTCGAAGATCCGATCATTAAGAGACCAGATGGAGGGAGAGGGTCTCGTAACGATCCTTATGCGCCCCCACAGCCATGTTAGGAACAGAGGAGAACCTCATCCTAACATGAGCAAAGTCGAAGACCCAATTATTAAGAGATCGGATGGGGAGAGAGGCCCTCACAACGGCCCTTATGCGCCCCCACAGTCATGTTAGGAACAGGAGGAGAACCTCATCCTAACATGAGCAAAGTCGAAGATCCGATTATTAAGAGACCGGATGGGGGGAGAGGCCCTCACAACGGCCCTTATGCGCCCCCACAGCCATGTTAAGAGCAGGAGGAGAACCTCATCCTAATATGAGCAAAGCCTTGATTTGAAAAGACTCTAGCATCGATGCGCCAAACACTAAAATATCTAGAAACAATCGAGTACAGAAATCAAGGGGGGCAACTTCAGTTGTGAAAATTTCTTTGTACTTCCTTCATTCGAAACCTAAACTCAAAAATAGGGAGATTAGTATTGGGTATAAAACAACCCCAGCCGAAGTTCATAAGAGGCCAACCCTCCCAGGACTCTTCCATCTTCCGACCTTGTGCGGCATCTTTCTGAACTCCTCCAGCCGTCCGAACTCCTATCGTACCCTCCAAATTTCTCCAATAATGAGCTCATTCAATCATCTATCGGATTGCTCTAAATGCTCTCTGGGCTTCACTATCAACCAATTTTCTACAGTGATCGACTACTCTTCGAATCTCTTCCAGACTTCCTCCTGTCATGATCGACTTTACTCCGAGCTTCTTCCAGACTTCATCAATGTCTGGACTTCTCCAGCAGCAGGACTTCTACAGAAATCAGACTCCATCCAAGTTTCTACAGTGGTCGACCACCTTTCGAATTTCATCCAAGCTTCTATAGTAAACGAATTCCGCCCGAACTTCTATTGCAAGAGGACTTCAGCTGAGCTTCTACAGTAAGCGAATTTTGCCCGAACTTCTATTGCAAGCAGACTTCAGTCGAGCTTCTATAATAAGCGGTCTCCATCCGAGCTTCCACGGTAACCGATCTCCATCCGAGCTTCTATAGTAAGCGGCCTCCTTCCGAACTCCTACAAGAACCAGACTCCGTCCGAACTTCTACAGTGGATGAATTTTAGATGAACTTCTACAACAGACGGGCTCCAGCAGCCAGATTTCTATAGTGACCGACTGTCTCTGGTGTCTTCGTACCTCTCCAACCATCAACCTTCAACAGTGCCAACCGGACTTCAACAGTGCCAACCAGACCCTTCCAATGGGCAAATTTCCTCTGGACCCCTCCAGCGGTCGACCTTCCACAGTGTCCTCCAAACTCCTCTAGCGGACGAACTTTCACAATGCCTTCCGGACTCTTCTATCGGTCAACTTTCTATAGCACTTTTCGAATTTCACTATCGATCGACCTTCTGTCAGATTCTTCATGCAACTGGACCTCTCTAGCGGACAGTCTTCAGACAAGCTTCTACATCAGATAAATTTCAGACGGACTTCTCTAGCAATCGGACTCCAGTTGGATTTCTCCAAAGCTTCTGTCCGAGCTTCTACAACAGATGACTTTCATCTGCAGCATCAACGCCTAAGGCACCCAACAACAGTTATGTTGGGAATAGTATCCCAAAACCAATCATCAGCCTATTGACGGTTGTGTTCTTTCTTGTATTAGTATATGAATTATAAATAAATAAAAATTATTTTGATATTTTTCATCATAAATTATTTCATCTTCTAATGAACTCCTATGTCATGGTGAAGTCCTTAGGAGTATTTAAACTCGACAAAGGAGGATTTGTCGTTTAGTCCTTAAACCATTTCGCGACCAAATGATACATTATTACCAAGGACAACAACATTTATCAAGCATAGGTCGTTGTGTGCCATATGGGTTGATTGTCCTCTTAACCAAGGAGTGTGGAGACACTGGTATGGCATACAAGTGAGATATAAGGGTACATCTGCACTGAACGTGACCGACTCTGGAGCTTTTTCCGCTGTCAAGATTTGCTCCGATGAGATATGGGTATAACTGTCCCTCCAACTTGAGACCGCCATAGTGACTTGCAAGCAACTCACTGCACTTAGGCACTGGACTACCTGAATTTCTAATTCAGTGAGGAAGGCTGCTGGATGTAGTCAAGTACTTGACTTGTCGGTGCATGTGTCAAGATGGGATTGACCATTCCAGTTTAAAAGCTGTGTACAGTTGTGTTTCAATTTAGCAAAACCTTGGCCAGGGTAGTCCTAGTGAGGAGTCACAAGACTGATTGAGTTGAGCATGATTCAGATGATCTGATCAGGGTTGACAGTATAACCCTGAGTCGTCCCATACACAGGGGTCAAAAGGGATGAATTATACAGTAACCATATTCGCATAGGTTCTGAGTGTTGCGATTGTGACTATTTGACCTATCCGGATGTCGGGTATCATTGCTAGATGGTCACTTCGATTAGTACAGGAATTGGTTCCTGTGCTACCGGCTTAGGTTCGAACCTGTGGGGTCACACACATTAGAGGTTCCTATCTAATTTGATGGCTAGTGAAGAGTCCCACTGGACAGGACTCTTCGACCAAGAGTCCTAATGCTCGAAGACTCTATGATTGAAAATTAGAATTCTCTGATCACGAGTTCTACACATTTTGGATATCGGAGTCAAGAGTCCCACTGGTTTGGGACTCTTCGATCAAGGTTTCATATCGATGGACTTTGATGCCCGATTGCCCATCGAATTTGGATTCAATATTTATGAGAGGTCTAATTAGTAATTTGATTACTAATTAACTCAATTTGATTGAGTAATTATTTTTGGATCAAGTCCAATTGAATTGGATTCAGTTGGGTTTGACCCGATTAGGTTAAGAGTTGACCTAATCGTCGAGGTGGTTTGGTCCCTGATTTGATCAGAAGTTGGGCTTAGTTAATTCTTAATTTGATTATGATTTTATTGAGCCTAATTAAGCCTAATTGTGTTGGGTTTAACTTAGTCTAATTATGCCTAACCTATTTTAATAAGGTTGGTTCAATTAGATTTGAAACCACCTTGACTTATCTCCCTACGCCACCTCACCTCACTTGCGCCTATTTGAATTCACGAGAAACAAGTGTTGCTCCTTGGATTGATTTTGATGATTACAAAGTATTTGAAGGGATACTAATAATTTTGCTTGAAAAAGACTTATTGCTTTTCAGGGGCAA
Source organism: Elaeis guineensis (assembly GCF_000442705.2). Lineage (NCBI taxonomy): Eukaryota > Viridiplantae > Streptophyta > Magnoliopsida > Arecales > Arecaceae > Elaeis > Elaeis guineensis. The sequence continues at coordinate 56,247,024 of NC_026003.2, forward strand.
AATCATAATTTTACCAAACCCTGATTTGAAAGCATCAAGTGATAGAACAAAAGATTTGTGATCCATTGGTCAAAATTTTATTATTTTTGGACTTGTATTTTGAAAGATTTTTATGTTTGAAAAATATGAGTCGATCCCATGAGTTGACTCATGGCACATGAGCTGATTGGCACGCAGACTTTTTGGCCGGCACAGGCTTGGCACAGCCTGTGAGTCGACCCCATGGGTCGACCCCCAGGCATGAGTCGACCCATGAGTCGACCTCTGCTAATTTTAGGCTAAATTTACAGAACCTTGGTTTTCTGGTTGTTTTCTACTATTTTTCGATAGAGGTCGACCCATGAGTCGACCCATGAGCATGAGTCGACCCATGAGTCGACCTCTGCTGATTTTAGGCCAAATTTACAGAATCTTGGTTTTCTGATTATTTTCTGTTGTTTTTCCACAGAGCTCGACCCATGAGTCGACCCATAAGCATGAGTCGACCCATGAGTCGACCCCTGTGATGGGAATGTTCCACAACGGCTAGTTTTTAACCCATTTTAAGTGCTTTTAATGCTCATTTAATGTGGTCTAACGGTTCTATTTCAGTCCAGATTGTTCTCCACTATTCCTTAAAGCTATAAAAGGGACAAAAAGGTGGGAATCATAAAAAAAAAGGAGAGAGATTTTGAAAAGAGAATTTCAAGCTAACTTTTCAGTCCTAAGCAAGAGCTCACTCAAAGCATTCAAGAAGCCTTTAATCCAAGCTCACTAACTCCTCAAGTGCACATTCAAATCTCCAACCACCTTGAGAAAATAAAAAAAGAGTCTTCTTTCCTTCGAGTAAAGTGTATTTAAAGCCTCATTCACTCATTAAAGGAGCTTCTTTTATATTTTCTGAGCTATTGATTGTTATACTCTGTTTAAGTTATTGTTTTTTGTTTTGGAAGGGTTCCAAAATAAGGAAAGGTTGATCCGAACCTTGAATCGGAGTGTATTGGGTTGGCTTGTATCTGAAAAATAAGTGGACTAGCTTGGGATAGCTAGAGTTGGAGTTTTCGACATTTGTATTCAGGTTGAATACAAGTTAGTGGATTGAAATTCTCAAGTAGGAGCTTGGGGAGTGGATGTAGGTGCAAGGTTGGCACCGAACCACTATAAATCCTTTTGTTTGTGTTGTGCCTAATTGCTCTTCTTTAGAATTTTTTTATTCTCTTGCATTCTTGCATTCAACCATTAGCCTTGAATCATCTATACTCTCCTCATTTATTTAGCTATTGTTAAACATTTGTTGTAAGTCATAAGTTAAGTTTAAAATTTTTAGAAACCCAATTCACCCCCCCTCTTGGGTTGCATAGCTAGGCAACAACAAGTTCTCATGAATTTTCTCCCACACAGAAGCCTTCCCACACCCCTCCTTTGTGCGCCATTTGGGTGGATAAAGATGGTTGGTTGGCCATTCAAATTCAAATGAAGTTTGAATTTGAATGGGCAACTAATCTCATGTGCCACCTTATCCACTTGTGCGTCACTTACTTTACATGAGAAAAGGTTTCTCGTGAAATCTCTCCAAGCACAAAGAAGCCCACGCCCCTCCTTCTCATGCCAAGAGTGGATAAGGATAGGTTGGTTGGCATTTAAATTTAAATTCGATTTGAATTCAAGTGAGAACCACCTAGCTTTATCCTCTCACGTGGTGAAAATGCTGAAAAAATGTATCTTGCACTGTTTATAAAAAGATGAGAAGGTGGGGTGTGCGCAATATCTTATCTGAGAAAGAAAGTGTGGCATGAGAAGGCCTTGTGCATGAGATCAAAGTTCAAAAACCTTTAGAGAGAAAAGAAAAGAAAAAATGTGGGCACACATTTTCTGTGAGTACCCTAAGATTTCTGCCTAGGGTTCGGGAAGTGAGAAAGTGAGCTACGGGTGTCGTGAGCCCACCAAATTTTAGAAAGAGCTTCATCAACTTCTCAAGTATCTCTACTGATGATCTGGAGCATTCAAAGAGTCGGCAGACATCGATCGAAGGAGTTCGATCAGCATTAGCCATCGAAAGGGTTCTGCAATGAACTAGCATTCGTAAGGAGCCGATCAGACCGGGAGCTTCGTGTGGATGATCTGTGAAGGCCAGACATATTGTGTGGCTGCATTATAATGATCAGACCATCTCGATGGTGATCAGACTACGGCGATCGACTACCTGCACGAAGGTAATGTGTTCTGAACATATAACAGTAAAATATTTATTGTAGAAGTTTAAATTTTAAATTTAAATGTATGCTATATATATCATATTTGGATCCTTGTGTAGGGTTAATATATATTAATTAATTAGATTAATTAATATTTTTTACTGTAAAATCATAATTTTAAAAAGGTTTTAAAATTACCATTTTACCCCTGCACTGAAATTCACTTCAAATGGTATCAGAGCAAGTTCTAAAATATGATATACATTTACATGCATAGATTAAGTAGTAATCTAAAAGTTTAAATTTAAAATTTAAATTTAAAATTTAAAATTCAAAATTTAAAAATTTGAAATTTGAAATTCGAAATTCAAAATTTAAAAATTTGAAATTCAAAATTTAAAATTTGTTTGAAATTTTAAATTTGAAATTCAAAATTTAAAATTCAAAATTTGAGATTCAAAAATTTGAAATTTAAAATTTGAAATTTATTTGAAATTTAAAATTCAAAATTTAAAATTTAAAATTTAAAATTTAAAATTTAAATTTTAAAATTGGTATATTTAGATATACTCGATCCAAGTAGCAAGTAGTCTAATTGGGTTGGTTGCCATGGTCATCCGGTCATAGGAGAAAAGTAAGGTTTAAAGGCCCTCTCCTCCCATTCGATGGGGTTCTCCTATGGCGGTAGGTGTGCCGATGCGATTATATCCCATGTAGATGAAGCAGTGAAAGGACTTAATTGTAAAGGTTTAATTATAAAATTTATCATGAATGTGGCAATGCTCAAATCCATTCAGATTATGCTTGCGATAACTATCCATCTGGACTATGAAATCTGGCAGATGGATGTGAAGATAGCTTTCCTAAACGGAGAGCTGGACGAAGAGGTGTATATGATACAACCTGAAGGGTTCATATCCACAGATAAGTCTAAGGTGTGCAGGCTACAGAGGTCCATTTATGGACTTAAGCAGGCATCCCAGAGTTGGAACATACGTTTTGATAGGACGATCAAGACGTATGGCTTCGTTAAGAACAGAGCAGAGCCCTGCATTTATAAGTGGGCTAATGGTCCAATAGTAGTATTTCTTGTATTGTATGTGGATGATATTCTCTTAATCGAGAATGATATTCCTGCATTACAAGGAATAAAGATTTGGCTGTCGTCACAGTTCTCCATGAAGGATCTGGGAGAAGCTTCCTACATCCTAGGGATGAGGATCTATAGGAATAGATCTAAAAGGTTGCTTGGCTTATTCCAGTCCACGTACATTGATACTATGCTGAAGAGGTTCAGCATGGAGAATTTCGAGAAAGGCTATCTACCGATAGGTCATGGAATTTCTCTCTCGAAGAGAGATTGTCCGACAACACCTCAAGAGAGAGAGCGTATGGGTAGAATTCCATATGCTTCGGCAGTGGGATCTATCATGTTCGCTATGACATGTACATGACCAGATGTGGCATACTCACTAGGGGTAGTGAGTAGATACCAATCTAATCCAGGGGAGAATCACTGGAAGGTTGTTAGAACCATCCTGAAGTATTTAAGAAATACTAAGGACCAGTGGCTTATTTATGGTGAATCAAACTTGAGACTTATGGGGTTTACAGACTCCAGTTTCCAGTCTAATCACGATGACAGCAAGAGTGTGTTAGGATTTGTTTTTACCCTTAATGGTGGGGCTGTCTGCTGGAAGAGTTTCAAGCAGTACACTGTGGCTGATTCAGTTTGTGAGGCAGAGTATGTCGCTGCATCAGATGCTGCCAAAGAAGCGGTGTGGCTGAAAAAATTCATCACCGAGCTCGAAGTAGCACCCTCCCTTGTTGGTCCAGTTCTACTCTATTGTGACAGCTCTGGAGCCATTGCTCAGGCAAAGGAACCGAAGGCACACCAACGGACGAAACATATTCTGCGCCACTACCATCTCATCCGAAAAATCATGGATAGAGATGACGTCGACCTTCAGAAGATCGACGGAAAGAAGAACCTGACCGATCCATTCACTAAAGCCATTGTGGTGAAGGAGTTCGACAACTTCAAGTCGAAGATGGGTATTAGATACTGCATCGATTGGCTTTAGGCCAAGTGAAAGATTGTTGGGAATAGTGTCCCAAAGCCAATCATCAGTCTGTTGATGGTTGTGCTCTTTTTTGTATTAGTATATGAATTATAAATAAATAAAAATTATTTTAGTATTTTTTATCACAAATTATTTCATCTTCTAATGAACTCCTGTGTTGTGGTGAAGTCCTTAGGACTATTTAGACTCGACAAAGGAGGATTTGTCATTTAGTTCTTAAACCAGTTCGCGATCAAATGATACGTTATTACCAAGGACAACAATATTTATCAAGCATAGGTCGTTGTGTGTCATATGGGTTGGTTGTCCTCTTAACCAAGGAGTGTGGAGATACTGGTATGGCATACAGGTGAGATGTAAGGGTACATCTGCACTGAACATGACCAACTCTAAAGCTTTTTCTACTGTCAAGATTTGCTCCGATGGGATATGAGTATAACTATCTCTCCGACCTGAGACCGTCATGGTGACTTGCAAGCAACTCACTGCACTTAGGACTGGACTACCTGAATTTCTAATTCAGTGACGAAAGGCTGCTGGGTGTAGTCAAGTACTTGACTTGTCTGTGCGTGTGTCAAGATGAGATTGACCACTCCAGTTCAGAAGCTGTGTACAGTTGTGTTTCAATTTAGCAAAACCTTGGTCAGGGTAGTCCTAGTGAGGAGTCACAGGACTGATTGAGTTGAGGATGATTCGGATGATCTGATCAGGGTTGATAGTATAACCCTAAGTCATCCTATACATAGGGGTCAAAAGGGATGAATTATACAGTAACTATATTCACGTAGGTTCTGAGTGTTGCGATTGTGACTATTTGACCTATCTGAACGTCAGGTACCATTGCTAGATGGTCACTTCGATTAGTACAGAAATTGGTTTCTGTGCTACCGGCTTAGGTTTGAACTTGCGGGGTCACACACATTAGAGGTTCCTATCTGATCTGATGGTTGGTGAAGAGTCTCATTGGATTGAGACTTTTCGACCAAGAGTCCTAATGCTCGGAAACTCTTTGATTGAGAATCAGGATTCTCTGATCATGAGTTCTATACATTTTGGGTACCGAGGTCAAGAGTCTCCCCAGTTTGGGACTCTTCGATCAAGGTTTCATATCGATGGACTTTGATGCCCGATTGCCCATCGAATTTGAACTCAATATTTATGAGAGATTTAATTAGTAATTTGATCACTAATTAACTTAATTTGATTAAGTAATTATTTTTGAATCAAGTCTAATTGAATTGGATTCAGTTGGGTTTGACCCGATTAGGTTAAGAGTTGACCTAATCGTCGAGGTGGTTTGGTCCCTGATTTGATCAGGGGTTGGGCTTAGTTAATTCCTGATTTGATTAAGATTTTATTGAGCCTAATTAAGCCTAATTGTGTTGGATTTAACTTAGTCTAATTGTGCCTAACCTATTTTAATAAGGTTGGTTCAATTAGATTTGAAACCACCTTGACTTATCTCCCTGCGCCACCTCACCTCACCTGCACCTATTTGAATTCACGAGAAACAAGTTCTCATGAATTTTCTCCCACACAAAAGCCTTCCCACGCCCCTCCTTTGTGCATCATTTGGGTGGATAAAGATGGTTGGTTGGCCATTCAAATTCAAATGAAGTTTGAATTTGAATGGGCAACTAATCTCATGCACCACCTTATCCACTTGTGCGCCACTTACTTTACACGAGAAAAGGTTTCTCATGAAATCTCTCCACGCACAAAGAAGCCCACGCCCCTCCCTTCTCACACCAAGAGTAGATAAGGATAGGTTGGTTGGCATTTGAATTCAAATTTGATTTGAATTCAAGTGAGCAACCACCTAGTTTTATCCTCTCACGCGGTGAAAATGCTGAAAAAATGCATCTTGCACTATTTTTAAAAAGATGAGAAGGTGGGGCATGCACAATATCTTATCTGAGAAAGAAAGTGTGGCATGAGAAAGCCTTGTGCATGAGATCAAAGTTCAAAAAACTTTCGAGAGAAAAGAAAAGAAAGAAAGTGGGCGCAGGATTTTCTGTGAGTACCCTTGGGTTTCTGCCTAGGGTTCGAGAAGTGAGAAAGTGAGCTACGAGTGTCGTGAGCCCACCAAATTTTAGGAAGAGCATCATCAACCTCTCAAGTATCTCTGCTGATGATCTAGAGCATCCGAGGAGTCGACAGACACCGATCGAAGGAGTTCCATCAGCATCAGCGTCGAAAGGGTTCTGCAACAAACTAGCATTCGTAAGGAGCCAATCAGATCGGGAGCTTCATGTGGATGATCCACAGAGGCCAGACATATTGTGTGACTGTATTGTAATGATCAGACCATCACGACGGTGATCAGGCTATGACGATCGACTACCTGCATGAAGATAATGTGTTCTGAACACATAATAGTAAAATGTTTACTATACAAGTTTAAATTTTAAATTTAAATACATGCTATATATATCATATTTAGATCCTTATGCAGGGTTAATATATATTAATTAATTAGATTAATTAATAATTTTCACTGTAAAATCATAATTTTGAAAAGGTTTTAAAATTACCATTTTACCCCTGCACTGAAATTCACTTCAAGTTAACCCGTCAGCAACCTCAAAAATATCTGAGCTTCTCTTAGATTACTGAGATAGAGAGTTATTCCACTCCACCAGACATCTCAACCGAGTTTCAGCTGCCCGGCCCGAACTCCCCGGTAAGTCGCGACAACGGACACCACTCCACTCTCTGTAACAAACTCCATGTGGCCCCGAACGGCCCACTACCAGACAGTTACAGACGTCACTATCAATCGGTTATGCTCTCCCATCTATAAAAGAGATCCTCCAGATACGTTCTTTTTTAAGCTCTAAGCATTATCTCTAAACTCTGCTAAAATTTCATTCGAGTGCTCCATTTCTGTTGAAGCAAAGTACTGACTTGAGCATCGGAGGATCTTGCCGGAGCACCCCCAACTCCGGTTTAGACTTTCCTTGCAGGTCCCGATGGCGGCCGTGATCCCCTCGACTCCATCTTCTCTAGCATCGACGAAATTCTGCACCAACAATTATCTTCTTACAATTTAGTCCCTTTATTATCCACTATTTTTTTATTTTTTTTTTATTATTTTTTTTAAAAAAAAGAGTTTAATGAAATGTCTTAGTCCTTTAAACTTTTTAATTGACTCCTGTAGTGAGCTTTAGGCCAATGACTCACAAATCAGTTGGCTTTAGGGTATTAGGTGTAGAACATCTCTCATACTTATTGACTTGAGTCAAAAAGGCTACGAATTAAGACTAACTCTATAAGAGATTTCTTAACATCCCCATCTTTTGAAGTGAACCACAACGCTTACTTAGGCGAAGGGGTCCAGTTACTCAGTGAGACAATATTAAAACCTTTATTTGTATTGCTTCTCTTATTATTATTATTATAGTAAATTCTAAGAGAAACTTTTGCATACCTTAACCTTTCCACCCAACCCACATAAAGTTGATTTGTCATTGAGATTGGTAAGAAGAGGATTCTAGAATTACTCCAAAAAAATTTTTTTGATCTAAACTCTACCATTCATTGGGTTTTCTTAATAATTTGCTCCTCAATATTTCTAAAATTATTTAAATCATTGATCATTAATTAATTAGGATGACTAATTCACTTTTAATCGAGACAAAGTTTGGGTACATAATGCTAATTCTTTCAAATCATACTTGAGGACTCACTTAAATTTAAAATTAGTTATTCCCCCCTAACTTATTTTTCATTGTCCTCAATGAAAGAAGAGAATAATAAAGTAGAATAAAATATAGAAAGAAATTACAAGGAAAGATACCATTTGAATTCGATGTGCTCGTTTATTGTCAGGTGAGAGGTTCTTCCTTTATGGGTGTGATTTGTTCGTGACTCCATCTGGGTCTTAGATGGGATGCTCCCTCCAACTTAGTTGATTGTCTTTCTCGAGTTTTTCTAAGAAAAAAAGATAGAGAACTAAAAAAAATGCATAAGCTAGGTTGCCTCCCAGTAGTGCTAAGTTTAAAGTCTTCAGCTAGACTGTGCTAAGTATCATTCAACTAGATCCACTAGATCAATAGATTCAATTAGCTCTCCATCATTGATTCTTTCTAGATATAGTTTCAGACATGGGCCATTTACCTTAAAAGTGTTTCCTTGTTTAGGATCTCTGAGTTCTATAGCTCCATGAGAAAATACATGGGTCATGATGAAGGGTCCATTCCAGCATGAGCGAAGTTTTTTGAAGAAAAGATGCAATCTAGAATTGAAGAGCCACACTTTCTGATTGGGCTCGAATAATTTTCATGCAATGAATTTATTGTGATAAGCTTTAGTTTGAGCCTTATAAATTTTAGCACTCTCATATACTTCATTGCGTAGCTCTTCAAGTTCATTTAATTGGAGTCTCCTATTAGAACCTGCATTTTTCATATCAAAATTAAATTTTCGTATAGCCCAAAATGCACGGTGTTCTAATTTGACTAGTAGATGACAAGCTTTTTCAAAGACAAGTCGGTAAGGAGACATTCCTATGGGTGTTTTAAAAGCAGTATGGTAAGCCCATAGTGCATCATCCAAGCGTGCAGACCAATCCTTTCTATAGGACCTGACCGTTTTCTCTAAAATATGTTTGATCTCTCTATTGGAGACCTCTACTTGGCTACTTATTTGGGGGTGATAAGGTGTGGCAACTTTGTGGGTTATCCCATATTTTTTTATTAAATTTTTGAAGTGCCTATTTGTGAAATGTGTACCCCAATCGCTTATGATGGCTCTTGGGCATCCAAATCGAGTAAAAATGTTATGCTGAATGAACTTGATCATGACTTTGTGATCATTGGTTCGGATTGCGATGGCTTCAACCCATTTTGAAATATAATCCATGGTGACCAATATGTACTCGTATCCAACAAAGAAAGAAAGGATCTCATAAAGTTGATTCCTCAGACATCAAAAACTTCTACGATCAGAATAGAGGACAGAGGCATCATATTTTTTTTTGAAATGTTTCTTGTTTGTTGACATCTTAGGCAATTACCGCCAAAGTCATGTGCATCTTTGAATAGTGTTGGCCAATAGAATCCACTTTGCAGCACTTTTGTTGCAGTCTTCTTTCCACTGAAATGTTCCCCACATGCTAAAGAGTGGCAGAATGTGAGAATACTTTGAAACTCACTCTCGAAGACACACCAACGGATTACCTGATCGAGGCAGTACTTAAACAGTTTAGATTCCTCCCAAAAATAGTATTTGATTTGTGAGAAGAATCTATCCTTTTCCTGTTTGGACCAGTGGGGAGGAATTTGTTTCGTCGTCAGGTAATTAACTATATGAGAAAACCAAGGGAGTTGATTAGAGGAGATTGTAAAAAGTTGTTCATCAAAAAATTTCTCCTTGACCTCATCGATGCCTTTTGTGTGCTCAACCAAGATCCTTGAAATGTGATCTGCTACCATATTTATAGAATCTTTCTTGTCTCTGATTTCTAAATCAAATTCTTGAAGAAGAAAGATCCATCTAATCAATCTAGGCTTCGTATCTTTCTTAGAGAGCAAGTGTTTCAATGTAGTATGATCAGAGTAGACAAGGACTTTAGACCCTAAAAGATATGATCAAAATTTTTTTAAGGCGAACACCACGGCTAGTAACTCCTTTTGAGTAGTAGTATAATTCAATTGGGCATCTGAAAAGATTTTACTAGCATAATAGATTACGTGTGGTTTCATATTAATTCTTTATCCTAGCACAATACCAATTGCGAAATCGGATGTGTCACACATAATCTTAAAGGGAAAGGACCAATCAGGGGGCTTAATAATTGGTACCATCGTCAGAGCTGTGCGAAGTGTATGGAAGGATTTAAGACAATCATCATCAAAGATAAAAGGAGTTTTCTTGGCAAGCAAATTGCACAAGAGTCTAGAAATTTTGCTAAAGTCTTTGATAAATCTTCTATAAAACCCAGCATGGCCAAGAAATGATCATATTTATTTGACTAAAGTTAGAGGTGGGAGTTTGGGAGTTTTGAGATTACTTCCACTTTATCTTTATCTACTTCAATCCCCCTCTCAGAAATAATGTGACCTAGCATAATCCCTTCTCGGACCATAAAATGACTTTTTTTCCAACTTAGTACTAAATTTGTTTGGATACATCATTGTAGTACTTTAGTTAGATTATTGAGATAATTCTCAACAGTGATCCCAAACATCGAAAAATCATCCATGAATACTTCCAAAAATTTATCCACCATGTCTGAGAAAATATCTAGTATGCATCGTTGGAATGTAGCAGGTGCATTACAAAGCCCAAATGGCATACGTCAAAAAGCAAATGTTCCATACGGGCAAGTAAAGGTGGTTTTCTCCTGGTGCAGAAATATTTAAGAAGTGAAAAAGAGTAATAACAAAAGGTGGAAGCAAAAGTCGAAGCCCGACGCGGAAAGCTTCTTGGTATAAGCAGAAGCAGCTGGGGGGGGGCGCTAGCCCGGCCAGTTGGCCTGGGAAGCTCCAGCTCGTACTCCGGAGGAACCCCATACTGAATCCTAATTAGTGAGAGTTCGTCCGAAGTCAGAGAACTGGGAATAGTGTCTGGTATAAAGATCGAACGAGGTTCATCTACAGAACTAGGATTTTATGGGACTGGAACGGACGAATTCCTAGAACTGCTAGAGGAGGAAGTGTTGGAGGACATTATGAATCAAGCAAAAACCTTAAAAAATCTCAAAAAAATTAAAAAAAATAAGAGAAAGGATGCTCATGAAAAATCGAACAGGCAAATGCAAAGGAGGAAAAATGAAAGAACAGTGAAAAAGAAAAGGGGGTTCTGGAACTAACCTAAGCTGGTCCGAGAGATGTAGAGATGGGGGTCGACCCGAAGAATGCCTAAGGCCGAGAGGGATGCTGGAGGAGGATGAAACTCTCGAAAAGAAGAAGGGACCGAAGAAACTCTCAGGCAAAGTGAAACCCCTGAAGATCTCCTTGACTGATCTACAACCACCGCCTGTCCCACTCACCATGGCAGGCGACTGAAGGTGGTTGACAACTGACAGAATCATTATTGCACCGTACCTAGAGCAATGCTCCAGCGAAAATTTTGAAAAAATATTTTTGGGTCATCTCGATTTGAAAAGACTCCAGCACTAGCGCGCCAAACATCAAAATATCTAAAAACAACCGAGTACGAAAATCGAGGGAGGCAACTTCGATTGTGAAAATTTCTCTGTACTTTCTTCATTCGGAATCCGAACTCGAAAGTAGGGAGACTGGTGTTGGGTATAAAATAACCCCAGCCGAAGTTCGTAAGAGGCCGACCCTCCCAGGGCTCTTTCAGCTTCCGACCTTGTGCGGTATCTTTCTGAACTCCCCCGACTATCCGAGCTTCCATAATACCATCCGGACTCCTCCAGCGGTCGACCTTCCACAATATCTTCCAGATTCCTCCAATGGACGAACTCCTATCATGCCATCCGGACTTCTCCAATAATGAGCTCCTCCATTCATCTACCGGACTGCTCCAAACGCTCTCTGAGCTTTACTATCAGCCGATTTTCTACAGTGATCGACTATTCTCCGAATCTCTTTCAGACTTCTTCCAGCCATGATCGACTCTACTCTGAACTTCTATTACAAATGGACTCATCCAAGCTCCTACAAGAGTCGGACTCCATCTGAACTTCTACAGTGGATGGATCCCAGACAACTTCTACAACAGACGGGCTCCACCAGCTGGATCTCTACCCCGAACTTCTTTCAGACTTCGTCAATGATCGAGCTTCTCCAGCAATGGACTTCTACAGTAACCAGACTCCATCGAAGCTTCTACGGTGGTCGACCGCCTTCCAAATTTCATCCGAGCTTCTACAATAAGAAGTCTCCATCCGAGCTTCCACGGCAACCGATCTTCATCCGAGCTTCTATAATAAGAAGTCTCCATCCGAGCTTCCACGGCAATCGGTCTTCGTCCGAGCTTCTACAATAAGCAGCCTCCTTTCAGACTCCTACAAGAGTCGAACTCCATCCAAACTTCTACAACAGAATTGAATCCTAGACTCCTCCAACATTCGACCTTCCACAGTGTCCTCAAGACTCCTCCAACAGACGAACCTCCATAACACCATCCGAACTCCACTGTCGGTCGACCCTCTATCGAATTCTCCATAAAATCGGACCTCTCCGATGGATAGTCCTCAGACAAGTTTCTACATCAGGTAAATTTCAGACGGACTTCTCTAGCAATCGGACTCCTACCAGACTTCTCCAACAGAAAGTTCCCATCCAAGCTTCTACAGCAGATGACTTCTGCCTGCAGCATCAGCACCTAAGGTACCCCACAACTGTGGACTCATCAGCAACCTTGAAAACATCAGAACTTCTCTTAGATTACTGAGACAGAGAGCCATTCTGCTCCACCAGACGTCCCAACTGAGCTTCAGCCATCCAGTCCGAACTCTCTGGCAAGTCATGACAACGGACACCACTCCACTCTCTGTAACAGATTTCACATGGTCCCACCACTCTCTGGCAAGTCACGACAATGGACACCACTCCACTCTCCATAACAAACTCCATGTGGCCCCAAACGGCCCACTGACACCACTACTCTCCGTAACAAACTCCGCGTGGCCCCGAACGGCCCACTACCAGGTAGTTACGGATGTCGCTGTCAATTAGTTATGCTTTTCCATCTATAAAAGAGACCTCCAGATACGTTCTTCTCTAAGCTCTAAACTCTATGTCGAAACTCTGCTAAAATCTCATTTGAGTGCTCCATTTCTGTTAAGGCAGAGTACTGACTTGAGCATCGGAGGGTCTTGTCGGAGTACCCCCAACACCGGTTTAAACTTTTCTTACAGGTCCCGGTGACGGCCGCAATTCCCTCGACTCCAGCTTCTCCGACGTTGGCAGAATTCTGCACCAACAATAGGTATTTGATTATATCCTGAATAACCATTCAGGAACAAAAAAAGTGCTAACCAGCTAATCATTCTAAGATTGGATCAATAAAGGGCAATGGAAAATAGTCCTTTCTAGTAACATTGTTTAGTTTTCTGTAATCTATGCAAACTCGCCAATCAGTTGTTGTATGAATTGGGAGCAGTTCACCTTTTTCATTCTCTACCACCGTAATACCTGATTTCTTAGGTACTACTTGTGTGGGATTGACCCATTTACTATCTGAAATCAGATAAATAATTTTTGCATCTAACCACTTCACTACTTCTTTTTTCACAACCTCCCTCATATTAGGATTAAGCCTCCTCTGCATGTCCCTATAGGGTTTGGCATTTTTCTCACAGTAAATGTGGTGCATGCAGATGGAGGGGTCAATGCCTTTCAGATCAGCAATTGACCATCTAATTGCTTCTTTATGTTCTTTTAATAAACCTACAAGTTGAGATTCTTGATCAGAGGTTAGGCCAGACACAATGATTACTGGGAGGGTATCATTGGGTCCTAAGAATGTATATTTTGACATGATCGGGAGTAGCTTTAATTCTAATGTAGGTGGTGTTTCTAATGATGGAGCCATTGGTGTGCTAGATGGTGTAGGTAATTGTTCATACTTTATAGTCCATGGAGGAGTAGTCTTTGAATTGGATGGTGTAGGAACCAGATCTAGGGTTTCAGGGTTAGATCTTGAAACTTTTTCAAGATCATACAGCGGAAGACTAAAATAAATTAAAATTATTTTTTAAAATTAGAGAATCTCTAGATCTAAGATTCTATTATATGATTATTACATAATATTAAATCAAAAATTAAAATATATAAATATAGCATAAACTACATGTTGATCATATCAACATGTTTCTATACTACATCTAATGTATGTATTAAACAATAGATCAGATCTATTACCTTGCAAGTTAGACATTCTAACCTCACTGATCCAGACTTGAGGATGATGTTGCAAGCCGCACACATATCCAGCCTCTAGGAGTCATCCACACGAGTCCATGAATCTCGATCAGAAGTCCTGCTTCAGGAAATCAGCACAGTATGCTAGTACTGTGCTGATCCTTCTTTGATGGTTGATCAGGTACCTCCTTCTTTTTGATTTGGACTCTTCCAAAGATGAAAAGTAGAAGGAGGAGTTTTAAATCAGAGACACTCTCAGAAAACTCAAGATGGAGGGAGGAAAGATATGAAAACAAACAACCCTAGAAGAAGACCCTCTTCTTCTTCTCATTTCTCTCTCTAGACACCCTAACTTGTATCTTTTATATCTCCATGACCCAAAGGTATTTCTCTATAATTTTTAGATGGCCTAAAGGTCTCTCAAATTTCTATCTTCTTCAAAAATTTTATGAAGAAACTCATTTTATATAGAGAGATATGATAGAGTCCTTGTCTAGGTCAAATACCTAGTCAAGGCTTATCCAAACATGGCAAGTTAAGGGGCGCCCAACTGCTGAGCACCTCCTCCTTATTTTCATGCAAGGATCACTAACAAAAGGTGCATAATATGTACCTTAAAATCCATGAAAATTTCAAAAAAAATTTGGATAGATTCGGTGCAAAATTGAAAGAGTTTTGGATTTCTAAAACTCTATCTCATAGAATTCGAAATCCAAACTTATTCCTTTTTTATTTGATCCAAACCACCTTCCATGTAAGAAAGAAGAGAGGAGACCTTTTGTGAACATGGGAGAGACCTGGGAGAGGGCTTTTGTCACACAAAATAAGAGGAGATTGGCATTGAATGAGAGAGAGGGCGTGGGGAAGGCTTATGTGGTGCAAGGTGGAATCCTAGTCTTACTAGGATTCTATCTTATGACTTGTTTTAATTTGGTTTCTCAAACCAAATCAAACCAAAATTAGATCAACCTAATTAAAATAGATCTTAACCCAATTAAAAACCTAATTTAATCAGATTAAATTAGATTTAAATCTGATTTAATTTTCTAATCAAATTAGAAATTAGATTGACACAAGTCTTAGTTGAACTAGGACTAGTTTTTCTTTGCACTTGGCTTATCCAATAAACCAATTGAACTTGATCCAATCAAGCCCAAACCAAATTTAATTAAATAATATTTAATTAGACTTAATCTCAGCCCATTGGCTTAATCAAATTAAGCCAATTAGCAATCGAATTGCTAATCGATCCTCCTGCAACACTTACACTGGGTTAAATGTCAATCGTATTGATCATTTAACCCTAGAACGATTCTTAATCGTTGATCAACCATCTGATCGGATCATGAACTCTAATGTGTGTGACCTCATAGGTCCAAACCTAAGCCAATAGTACAGAAATAAATTTTTGTACCAATCGAAGTGACCATCTAGCAATGGTACCCGACGATCGGATAGGTCGAATGTGTAGAACAACATCCTTAGAACCCATGCGGATATAGTTTTCATATAATTCATCCCCTTGACCAAAATGATCATAGGACATCCCAGAGTTCAACTGTCAACTCTGATCAGGTTGTCCACATTGTATTTCAAAATATCAAATCCATCTGATGGATTATCCTGGCCAAGATTTTGCTAAATTGAAATACAGCGACTCATTCTTCTCCAACTCTTGGAGTGGTCAATCCCATCTCGATCACACTCTGACTTCGCAAGTACTTGACTGTGCCCAGAAGCCTTCCATCTCTGAATTAGAAATTCAGTTAGTCCAGTACCAAAGCACAGTGAGTTGCTTGCAAGTCACTGAGGCGATCTCAGGTCTAAGGGACACTTATACCTATATCCCATCAGAGACATTCTCGACAGCAGAATACTCTGGAGTTGGTCACGTTCAATGATGATGTACCAGTACATCTCACCAGTATGCCATACCAGTATCTCTACACTCTTTGATTAAGAGGACAACCAACCCATATGGTCTACAGCGACCTATGCTCGATAGAAGCTGTCGTCCTTATTAACAGTCTATCATTTAGTTGTGAACTGTTTTAAAGACTAATCGATAAATCCTCCCTTTATCGAATCTAAATAGTCCTAAGGACTTCATCATAACAACGGAGTTCATTAGAAGATGAAAGCTTATGATAAAATGCTAAATATATTTTATTTATTAACAAATCAATTACAATACTTGGTTGCTCAACCGTCAACAGCTTGACGATTAGCTTTTTGGAACATATTTCCCAATAACTCCCACTTGTCCTAAAGCCACTCGGCACAATATCTAATACCCATCTTCGACTTGTGGTTGTCAAACTCCTTTATCGCAATGGCTTTAGTGAAGAGGTCGGTCAGGTTCTCCTTTCCATCGATCTTCTGAAGGTCGACGTCACCTCGATCCACGATCTCTCGGATCAGGTGGAAGCGGTGCAAGATGTGCTTCGTCCACTGATGTGCTTTGGGTTCCTCCGCCTGAGCTATGGCACCAGTGCTGTCATAGTAGAGCAGGACCAGACCATCGAGGGAGGGTGCTACTCCGAGCTCGTTGATGAATTACCTCAGCCACACAGCTTCCTTCGCGGCATCCGATGCTGTGATGTACTCCGCTTCACAAATAGAATCCGCCACAGTATGTTGCTTGGAACTCTTCCAGCAGATGGCTCCACCATTTAGAGTAAAGATATAACCCGACACGCTCCTGCTGTCATCATGGTCAGATTGGAAGCTAGAGTCTGTGAACCCCACAAGTTTCAGATCTGACTCACCATAAACCAACCATTGGTCCTTAGTATTTCTCAAATACTTAAGGATGGCTTTAACCACTTTCTAGTAATTTTCTCCAGGATCAGATTAGTATCTACTCACTACTCCTAGTGAGTATGCCACATCTGGTCTTGTACATATCATGGCGTACATGATAGATCCCACGGTTGAAGCATATGGGACTCTACTCATACGCTCTCTCTCTTCAGGAGTTGTCAGACAATCCTTCTTAGAGAGAGAAATTCCTTGGCCTATTGGTAGATAGCTCTTCTTGGAATTCTCTATGCTGAACCTTTTCAGCACAGTGTCTATGTACATAGATTGGGATAACTCAAGCATCCTTTTAGATCTATCCCTATAGATCTTCATCCCTAAGATGTAGGATGCTTCACCCAAGTCCTTCATGGAGAACTGTGATGACAACCAAACTTTTATTCTCTGTAGTGCGGGGATGTCATTTTCGATTAAGAGAATATCATCCACGTACAAGATAAGGAATACCACAACTGGACCATTTGCCCATGTATAGATGCAGGGCTCTTCTCCATTCTTAATGAAGCCATACGTTTTGATCACCTTATCAAAATGCATGTTCCAACTCCAAGAAGCTTGCTTCAATCCATAAATGGATCTCTGAAGCTTGCACACCTTGGACTCATCTGTGGATGTAAACCCCTCAGGTTGTATCATATACACCTCTTCGGTCAGCTCTCCATTCAGGAAAGCTGTCTTTACATCCATCTGCTAGATCTCATAATCCAGATGGACAGCTATTGCAAGCATTATCCGAATGGATTTGAGCATTGCCATAGGGAAAAAGTCTCATCATAGTTAATACCATAACGTTGGCGATACCCCTTGGTGACCAGACGGGCTTTATAGGTCTCCACCTTTTCGTCTATGCCCCTCTTCCTTTTGAAGACCCATTTACACCCAATGGGTTTAACCCCTTCAGGTGGGTCAACTAATGTCCATACATCGTTGACCTTCATGGACTCCATTTCGGATTTCATGGCTTCAAGCCATTTCTCGAAATCAGATCTCTGCATTGCATCCATATAGGTGATCGGATCTTCATTATTCTCATCAAGTTCGGTGGGATCATCATCCCAGACCAAGAAACCATAGTATCTGTCCAGCTGACGTGGTACTCTACTGGATCGCCTTAATGGTGCAGGTACATTGGGCTCCAGATCTGATCTAATCATATCCGACTCAGGTTCAGCTATTGGTGTCGGTCCTTCTACTTGTTGAACTTTATCAAGTTCAACCTTAGAGGCAACGGTTCCTTCACCAAAGAACTCCTTTTCTAAAATGATTGCCTTAAGGCTGACGAACACCTTTTGTTCATCAGCATGGTAGAAAAAATATCTTTTTGTCTCTTTGGGGTACCCTATGAATGAGCATTTGTCAGACATAGGTCCAAGTTTGTCTGTGACTAATCGTTTGACATAGGCCGGGCACCCCCAGACCCTAAGGTGTGAAAGTGCTGGCTTACGTCCCGTCCATATCTCATATGGAGTCTTAATTACAGACTTACTTGGAACCCTATTTAACAGATAACAGGCCGATTTGAGTGCATATCCCTAGAAGGATATCGGCAAGCTAGCAAAACCCATCATGGATCAGACCATGTCTAACAGAGTCCGATTCCTCCTTTCAGACACACCATTATGCTGTGGTGTTCCTGGAGGAGTCCATTGGGAGAGAATCCCATTCTCTCCTAGATATGTGAGAAATTCACTAGAAAGGTATTCTCCTCCTCGATCAGATCGAAGAGTTTTAATACTCTTCCCAGTTTATTTTTCTACTTCACTTCGAAATCATTTGAACATTTCAAATGAATTCGACTTATGTTTCATCAGATAGACATATCCATATCGGGATAGGTCATCCGTGAAAGTTATGAAGTAGAAATATCCACCTCTAGCATTGGTGCTCATGGGCCTGCATACATCAGTATGTACTATGCCCAAGAGCTCAGTAGCTCTCTCACCTTTTCCAGTAAAAGGTGACTTGATCATTTTACCAAGAAGACAGGACTCACAGGTTGGAAGTGATTCACAATCACTGACTTCGAGGATTCCCTCTTGAGTCAACCTGTTTATTCTGTTCTTGTTTATATGACCTAGCCTACAGTGCCATAAGTAGATATCTGACACACTATCTAATCTAGGGTACTTGCCAGTAGAATAGACTCTTATCAGGCTTGATCTTTTTGGTCTGGCTCTGCACTGATGTCCCAGCCTGAACTTGCACCTTCTTCACTTTCTTCTTCTTGTTCTTCTTCTCTTTCTCAAAGGGTCGAGAACCAGAAGATGAACCTCCCACTAAGTTCACCGACTCCTTAAGGAGTTGGTGATCCTTCTCAAAGTTCTGAAGCAACCCCAGTAATCTGTGGTAGTTTACTTCAGGCTTTGTCATTCTATAATGTGTGAGGAATGGGAGATAAGACTTGGACAGTGAGTTCAGTATTGCATCTTTCTCAAGCTGCTCATGCAAGGGAAAGCCGA
Organism: Elaeis guineensis; assembly: GCF_000442705.2. NCBI lineage: Eukaryota > Viridiplantae > Streptophyta > Magnoliopsida > Arecales > Arecaceae > Elaeis > Elaeis guineensis. The sequence goes on from NC_026003.2 coordinate 56,266,400, forward strand.
GCTTGCTCAATCATTCCATCAGCTCGATCATGTACAATACATGATCAGTGATAGAGGCACCATCCTGCATTTTGACGTTGAAGATGGCACAACTAGTCTTGTGCCTCTCCACATCATCGGGTGTGCCAAAGGCATCCTCCAACACTTGAAGCATGTCCTTTGGCTGAGCCGTCTCAAATCTGCGACTGAACTCATCGCTCATGGCAGCCAGCATGATACAGTGCACCGTGGTCCGATCACTGAGCCACTTTTGGTAAGTGTCTCTGACTGTTCTATGTGCATTGACAGCTGGCTCCTCAGGTGCAGGATCCATTATCACATATAGGATCTGTTCATGCTCCAGGACTATCTTCAACTTTTGATACCAGCTACCGAAGTTGGGTCCCACCAACTTATCATTGTCCAACAATGATCGGAGCGATAGGAAAGTGGCCATATTTGCACAAAGGAGAACCATAACCTAATTAGTAATTAATTTATTAAACCTAAAGATTTGGACTTTAATCAAAAGGTTTCTCCCACTATTTTATTCGAATTGGTAGTCTCTACCTCCAATTCGAAGAATTATCCTAATTCCTTAGTGGGTACTAGAATCCACTTAGACTGCATACAAGCCCAACTTTGGTTGGCCAACCCATGTACATCTAAGGGTAGGTTCATAACCAATTGTGTCTCTAAATAATTTCTAGTAATTTTAATTTTGCCCCAGAAACCTAATCAGTAGGCTTTGGCCTCCACTGTAAGGATCCGGTTAGGTCCAACCATTAACACGATCATACTTGGTGTATCTAACCAACAAATGATTAAGCCCAACTTTGGTTGGCTCACCTAACCACCATTAGAGAGATACTTCCAAGTCGTCATATGATGAGTGATAATTCCATTAGTCAACAAGCATCAGGCCTTTGGGTCTGCAATGATTATTGAGTTAATGGACTTATTATCAAACACCTTAATGGGAGGCTATGACTCAGTTATCTCCATAACTTTATCATTTTAAGAACCTAATAATTTTAGAAGATTTAAATAATATAGAGGATGAGGTCAGATGAACCAGCTTATCATGATCCTCCCACTGGCTTCACCAAGTCAGCTTAAGGGAGACCATTAAAAGGGCTGGTCTAGGAGCACCTAAATCAGTCACACTGATTTACCTAGCTAACATGGGTCAGCTCAAATAGTCAAGTGATCCGATCAAAACATAATTTCACCAAGAGGTCAGGTAAGTTCGATCAGTGGGAGGGTCTGCCAAAGCTTGCCTTAGACACCATCAGAAATGGCCAGGTAAGCGGGCTCCCAATTAAAAACCATCGGTCTGGTTTATCTTAGACACCAACTGGTTTAATTAGTTTCGATTAGATCAACCTAACAGTTCGTGCTAGATCGCTTAGCCAAGTGTCAAGTCCATTTGGTTCTCGTTAAAGACATGGACTTGACCAACTACAACTATTGTAATTGATCTAGAGAATCCTTGACCTAATCTAAGACAACAATTGATTAGATTTAGTCAATTTCCTAATTAAGTCCATCTTCAATCTAACCATAGGTCTAACCCAATTAATGGACCTAATTTCCACTAACCCATTAACCCAATGTGTTATGGTTTGTGTCTTAGGTTCTTCAATTTACAATCCTAGAACCTAATCAAACAACTTCTTAATTCTTAATTAAGTTTTGGGCTGAGGGTTGGGTTCGACTTTTCAAAAAATAATTTTCATATTTGTAAAATAATTTTATAATATGATTCTACCAACCATATTGCATGTTTGATTCGAAATCAAGATACAAGTGAAATAAACATGAAACTACTTTAGATCTAATCTAAACAGGTTCATGTAATTAAAACAAATTTCAACTTTAAATAATTTCTTTGCACAAAAATTATTAACAAAGAGATTTTATTTCAGATTTAAACATCTTTTAAATCTAATAAATTATAAATTTAATCTAGATCATATCTAACAAATTTATGATTAAAGATAGATCTACACAAACTAGGACAACCTTTGCACTGTAAGGGGTAAACCTTACAGCAGAACAACCTTGCAGTTCGTGATTGATCTAAAATTTTAATTTCAGATTTAATAATCAGATTATAAATTAGATCTAATCTAAGAAATAATCTAAGCATGTATAAATAATCATGTAATAAAGAACCTAGGCTCTGATACCAATTGTAGGAACCAGATCTAGGATTTCAGGGTTAGATCTTGAAACTTTTTCAAAATCATACAGCGAAAGACTAAAATAAATCAAAATTATTTTTTAAAATTAGAGAATTTCTAGATCTAAGATCCTATTATATAATTATTATATAGTATTAAATCAAAAATTAAAATATATAAATATAGCATGAACTACATGTTGATCATATCAACATGTTTCTATACTACATCTAATGTATGTATTAAACAATAGATCAGATCTATTACCTTGCAAGTTAGACCTTCTAACCTCGCTGATCCGAGCTTGAGGATGATGTTGCAAGCCGTACATGCGTCCAACCTCTAGGATTCATCCACACGAGCCCACGAATCTCGATCAGAAGTCCTGCTTCAGGAAATCAGCACAGTATGCTAGTACTGCGCTGATCCTTCTTTGATGGTTGATCAGGTGCCTCCTTCTTCTTGATTTAGACTCTTCCAAAGATGAAAAGTAGAAGGAGGAGTTTCAGATCTGAAACACTCTCAGGAAACTCAAGATGGAGGGAGAAAATATATGAAAACAAACAACCCTAGAAGAAGACCCTCTTCTTCTTCTCGTTTCTCTCTCTAGACACCCTAACTTGTCTCTTTTATATCTCCACGATCCAAAAGTATTTCTCTCTGATTTTTGGATGGCCCAAAGGTTTCTCAAATCTTTATCTTTTTCAAAAATATTATAAAGAAACTTATTTTATATAGAGAGATATGATAGAGTCCTTGTCTAGGTCAAATACCTAGTCAAGGCTTATCCAAATATGGCAAGTTAAGGGGCGCCCAACTCTTGAGCACCTCCTCCTTATTTTTGTGTATGGATTACTAGAAAAGGGTGCATAATGTGTACCCTAAAAGCTATGAAAATTTCAAAAAAAAATTGGATAGATTCGGTGTAAAATTGAAAGAGTTTTGGATTTCTAAAACTCTATCTCATAGAATTCAAAATCCAAACTTATTCCTTTTTGATTTGATCCAAACCACCTTCCATGTAAAAAAGAAGAGAGGAGACCTTTTGTGAACATGGGAGAGACCTGGGAGAGGGCTTTTGTCACACAAAATAAGAGGAGATTGGCATTGAATGAGAGAGAGGGAATGGGGAAGGCTTATGTGGTGCAAGGTGGAATCCTAGTCTTACTAGGATTCTATCTTATGACTTGTTTTAATTTGGTTTCTCAAACCAAATCAAACCAAAATTAGATCAATCCAATTAAAATAGGTCTTAACCCAATTAAGAACCTAATTTAATCAGATTAAATTAGATTTAAATCTGATTTAATTTTCTAATCAAATTAGAAATTAGATTGACCCAAGTCCTAGTTGAACTAGGACTAGTTTTTTCTTGCACTTGATTTATCCAATAAACCAATTGAACTTGATCCAATCAAGCTCAAATAAATCTAATTAAATTATATTTAATTAGAGTTAATTTCAGCCCATTGGCTTAATCAAATTAAGCCAATTAGGAATCAAATTGCTAATCCATCCTCCTGCAACACTTGCACTGGGTTAAATATCAATCGTATTGATCATTTAACCCTAGAACGATTCTTAATCGTTGATCAACCATCCGATTGGATCATGAACTCTAATGTGTGTGATATCATAGGTCCGAACCTAAGCCAGTAGCATAAAAACAAATTTTTATACCAATCGAAGGACCATCTAGCAATGGTACCCGACGATCGGATAGGTCGAATGTGTAGAACAACATCCTTAGAACCCATGCGGATATAGTTTTCATATAATTCATCCCCTTGACCAAAATGATCATAGGACACCCTAGAGTTCAACTATTAACTCTGATCAGGTTGTCCACATTGTATTTCAAAATATCAAATCCATCTGATGGATTACCCTGGCCATGGTTTTGCTAAATTAAATACAGCGACTCATTCTTCTCCAACTCTTGGAGTGGTCAATCCCATCTCGATCACACTCTGACTTCGCAAGTACTTGACTGTGCCCAAAAGCCTTTCATCCTTGAATTTGAAATTCAGTTAGTCCAGTACCAAAGCACAGTGAGTTGCTTGTAAGTCACTGAGGCGATCTCAGGTCTAAGAGACACTTATACCTATATCCCATCAGAGATATTCTCGACAACAGAATACTCTGGAGTTGGTCACGTTCAATGATGTGTACCAGTACATCTCACTTGTATGCCATACCAGTGTCTCCACACTCTTTGGTTAAGAGGACAACCAACCCATATGGCCTACAGCGACCTATGCTCGATAGAAGCTGTCGTCCTTATTAACAGCCTATCATTTGGTCGTCAACTATTTTAAGGACTAATCGATAAATCTTCTCTTTATCGAATCTAAATAGTCCTAAGGACTTCATCATAACAACGGAGTTCATTAGAAGATGAAAGCTTATAATGAAAATGCCAAATATATTTTATTTATTAACAAATCAATTACAATACTTGGTTGCTCAACCGTCAACAGCTTGACGATTGGCTTTTTGGGATACATTTCCCAACAGATGGCTCTAGTAATGCATTCACTTTTTCTATGTATCCATCTATATTAAAATTGTCTAAATCAAAATAAGCTAAACAAGTTTGAAAAGAATCCTGTGAAAGTACAGTGGGTTCAGCTTCTTTTACAAGTTCCTCTAGTGCATTTACCTCACCATAATCATTTATGGGTGGTCCTAGAGTAGCATTGAAAATATTTAACCTTAACTTTTTATTTTCGAATGATACGTCTATGACTCCAGTCCTACAGTTGATGCAAGTGTTAGCTGTTGCTAGGAAAGGTCTATCTAGGATAATCAGGATCTGGTTGGGGTTACTACTAGATTCCATATCCAAGACAAGAAAGTCTACTGGAAAGTAGAATTCATCTATTTTGACAAGCACATCCTTTATCATCCCACATGGTACATTAGCAAATCTGTCAGCTAATTGTAGGGTAATTGATGTGGGTTTTAACTATCCAAAACCAAAGAGTTCATACACTGAGCTTGGAAGAAGGTTAACACTTGCCCCCAAATCTAATAGAGCTTTCTTAATGGTTCGGTCTCCTATTACACACGAAATGATTGAGGTATCAGGATCCTTGAGTTTAGGTGGGGCTGAGTGTTGGAAGACTGAACTAGCTTGCTCAGTGAGTTAGACTTTCTTTGGTATGTATGCCTTAGATTTACGATTTTGTGTGCATAAGTCCTAAAAAATTTGGCATATGTAGGGACTTGTTTAATTGCATCAAGAAGAGGTAACTTTATTTGGACTTGTTTAAATAATTTTAGCATTTTATTCATCTTAATACCCTTCTTGTCGAGAGACAGAGGTGATTCTAGAGCACTTGAAAATGGAGTTTTAAGTGTAGGTGCTGGGTTAATAGGACCTTCCCTCTCTTCAGATTTCTTCTTTTCTGACTTGGCTAGTTCTACTTGTTCTAATTGTTGATTTTTTTTTGGTTGGTTTAAGACTTTTCCACTTCTAAGGGTCATTACAGATTTTGCATGCTCGAAAAAAAATTTTGGGCCAGTGGAACTCTCACTCATATATTGCCTTTTTGGATTGCTGATGGGCTGACTGGGTAATTTGCCTTCCTCTCTCCTATTGAAGGCTGTAGCTAGTTGACCTAATTAGGTCTCTATCTTTGCAATTGATTGTGAGTGCGAGTGAAGGAGTTGATCTCTAGCTTGGCTATTAGTCTCCATTTTTTCTAAAGTTTTTAAGATTTTCTCTATATCTGAGGTTGCAGGGAGATGGTTGAGGGTTCTGATGCTGAGGATGGTGTGTGTTTTGATATTGTGTCCCTTAGTAGTTGGGTCTGTGAGTTGTTGGGTTAACCATAGGTTGAGGTTTCCAAGAGAAATTTGGATGATTTCTCCAACCAGGATTGTAAGTGTTCGAGTATGGATTATTACCTGATCTGGAAGTAGTCTGGGTTTGGGCTTGGTAAATTTGCTCCTGCACAAATTCAGAAAATTGATAGGCAGTAGGGCAATCAACAGTAAAATGGGTTGGACTTGAACATATGGCACAAGCATCTTGCACATGGGTAGATGGGATAGAGGTCTACCCGACTTGCAGTAGTTGATCAAGTTTTTGTGACAATTCATCCACCTTACCATGGATGTCTATAGAATGGCCTACCTCATAAATTCTATTTCCTTTTGGTCTAGTCATGGGAGGATCTCTATGGGCGGCAGACATGTGGTGTAGAGAGTTTTCACTAAGGGTCTCAAATAGTTGCCAAGCCTCATGATCATTTTTAAGCATGAATATTCTTCTACACAAAGTATCAACCATCTACTTGTGCCTTTCCGATAGTCCATCGTAAAAGCACTGGACTAGTTACTACTTAGGTATGGTGTGGTGTGGACATTTACGAATTAGGTCTTTAAGCCTTTCCCAAGTCTCATGAAATATTTCTCCATCCAGCTAGGAGAAACTGGTTATGGCTTTTCTAATTTGATTTATTTTTCCTATGGGAAAGTACTTCTTGAGAAATTCTTTCTGAAGTTGATCTCAGGTTGAGATGGTTACCGAATCTAAAGAGTTCAGCCAATATTTGGCTTTGTCATTAAGAGAAAAGGGGAATAATTTTAACCTAAGGGCATCATCAGAGAAGTTCTAGATTTTAACAGTGGAACATATCTTAAGAAATTCGTCCAAGTATTTGTATGGGTCCTCGTTTGACAGTCCATAAAAAGATGGGAGTATTTGGATGACACTAGACTTGATCTCATATTGAGTTGCCTCAACTGGAGGCACTTGAATGCAGGGAGAATAAGTGTATGTGGAAGGAGTGAAATACTCCTTCAATTGCCTAGGTTAATTGGCCTCCTAGTTTCGGTCCATGTTTCTAAGTCGATTAGCTCTAAGGGTTCGTTCGATTTTAGGATCTAGGGGTCGAATCTCTGGTCGTAATGAACGATGGCCCAGCATACACCCCCATAGTTATACCTTTAGAGCAAACACAGAAAATTTCAATTTTTACAGGTGTTGGGTATAAAATACCCCCCAGTCGAAGTTCGTATCAGGAGTGACTCTCCCGGGACTCTACCGACGTCCGACCTTGGGCGACATCTTTCCGAACCTCTCCAGCGGCCGAGCTTCCGCAATGTTCCCAAGTTCTGCCGATGGATAAACTCCCACAACTTCTTCCACAAGTGTCGACTGGGTTCCCCCAACGGACAAACTCCTGCCGTATCTCCCGGGCTTCTCCAGCGATAAGCTTCTTCGATCGTCTATCAGGCTGCTCCAAGTGCTCTCTGGATTCTACTACCGGTCGACCTCCTACAAGGGTCAACCATTCTCTGAACCTCTTCCAGATCTTTTCCAACAGGATTCGATCGACTCCAATCCGAATTTCTTCCAGAACTTCGTCAGTTCATCAGTGGCCGAACTTTCCCAACAGCAGATCTCCACGACGGACGGACTCCATCCAAGTTTCTACGGTGGTCAACCACCTTTTGAATTTCATCCGAGCTCCTATGGGAGCCGGACTTCTTCCTCGAACTCCTACTGCAGGTAGACTTCATCCGAGCTCCTACGGGAGCCGGACTTCAGCCCTGAGCTCCTATTGTAGGTAGACCTCATCCAAATTCTTACAAGGGCCGGGCTCCGAGCCCCCACCACAAGCGATCTACTCTGAGCTTCTACTACAAGCGATCTACTCCGAGCTACCACTACAAGCGGTCTACTTCAAATTTCTACTACGAGTGGTCCACGTCGGATTTCTACTGTAAGCCTCCACCCGAGCTTCTATTGTGAACGAATTCCTTTCAAACTTCTATTGCAGGTAGGCTTCGATCGAGCTTCCTCAACAAATGATCCCCATCCGGACTTCTACGGGAACCAGACTCCGACTGAACTTCTGTAGCAAACAGATTTTGGACGAACTCCTACGACACACGAGCTCCAGCAGCCGGACCCCTCCAGCGGGTGAACCTCTCCAGCACCATCCGACATTCACTGTCGGTCGACCTCCTACTAGATTCTGCATGAAACTGAGCTTCATCCACAGAAAGCCCCTGACCAAGCTTCTACAGCAGATGACCTTCGCCTGCAATACTAGTGCCCAAGGCACCCAACAGTAGAAGGCTCGCCAGCAACATCCGAGCTCCTCTTAGATGGAGAGCTACCCCTCTCCACCAGACACCCCAACCGAGCTTCGACCGACGGGCCTGGACTCCCTGGCAGGCCACAGTAATGGCCACGACTCTGCTCCACTTCCTGTAATGGATCCCACGCGGCTCCATCATGCTCTGGCAAGTCACGACAATGGATGTCACTCCACTCTCCACAACAGGCTCCTCGTGGCAGGTCACGGTGATGGCCACGACTCCACTCCACTACTCTCCGTAACAAACTCCTCATGGCCCCGAACGGCCCACTACCAGGCAGTTACAGACGTTGCTATCAATCTATTACGCCCTCCACCTATAATAAGGGGACCCCCAGATACATTATTCTCGAAGCTCTAATCTCTATCTCAAAATTCTGCTAAAATTTCATTCGAGAACTCCATTCTTGTTGAGGCAGAGAATTGACTTGAGCATCGGAGGGTCTTGCCGGAGTACCCCCAACTCCAGTTTAGACTTTCTTTACAGGTCCCGACGGCAACCGCGACTCCCTCGACTCCAGCTTCTCCGACGCTGGCGAATTTTTGCACCAACAGGATTGACGCTAGAGGAAGGGCGGGCACTGTGTCTTCGTAGTACCCTTGTTCTTAAAGGAGTGCTCAACGGGACCACCTCCAGTCATCTTCTCTGACATCTCCTCCTCTGATTGCCTGCCTGATCTCCACCTGATGCCTCTCTGAAGGGCATCCACCAGGCGGTCAATGACCTCTGCGGCCAGATCTCAGCGAGCTCCGCAAGCCCCGACCTCATCTCTAGTTTCCCAGGCTTCTCTTCCTCCGACGACGGCAGTCGGCATGGAGCAGTTTGACCTGCTGGTTCAATAGGTCAGAGGCATCACCGAAGCAGTGCAGGCCATGCAACAGCAGTCGCAGCAGCTGCAGGCATCGGTGCAGCTGGAAAGAGCATCACCGGAGTTCCAGAATCCAATGACCGGGTGGGCCACATGGGCTAGCTGCCCTGTCTTTCCCAGAAAAGAAAAACAGAAGGTGGAGAGTCCTCCGTCCGATCATGATTCAACCCCGAAGAGTCCCTGCCTCTGCTCCACCAGAAGACCCTCGAGGTCCGCAATCGAGAGGACCTCCTGGATCAGAGATTCCAGGAGATGAACCGGTAGATCGAAGAGCTCCGCCGCACTCCCACTGCTTACGGTGAGGACATCTGTACTGACCCTCCTTTCTCTCAAATAATCATGCAGGAACCAATCCCGCCGAACTTCAAGCTCCCTCAATTCGAGAGCTACGACAGGACCTCGGACCCGATCGACCACCTGGAGGCCTTCCGAACCATGATGCTGCTCCATGGCATGCCAGACGCCATCTTGTATCGAGCTTTCCCATCTACCTTGAAGGGAGCAGCAAGAAACTGGTACTCGGCACTGAAGTCGGGTACAATCTTCTCCTTTGATCAGATGAGTCACCAGTTCGTGGCTCATTTTATCAGCAACCGGCATCCCCGATGAGGTTCGGAGTCCCTCATTAACATCAAGCAAAAGGAGGGAGAATCCATCCGAGCTTACGTCAATCGCTTCAACGCCGCCGCCCTGGAGGTTCGGAACCTGGACCAATCGGTTGCAATGGTCGCCTTAAAGAGCGGCCTTCAAAAGAATGACCTCCTCTTCTCCCTGGAAAAAAAGTATCCCAGAGACTTTGCCGATCTGCTGGCTCGAGCCAAAGGATATGCCCGAGCGGAGGAAGCTTTCAAGCTAAAGGATGAGGAGGCCACGAAGGAGCGGCAGGCGGGCAACTCCAGCAGGCCCGTAGTTGAAAGAGGGCCGAGTAAAGCTCGGCCACGTTCTCGGACTCCTCTCGGGCACAAGCGCACCCAGACTCCTCCCCGAGCTCGCAGCCAGAGAAGCCCGGACCACAGAGTTCGGCGGGGCTCTCCCCCAGAAAGATTCTGCAGCTATGCCCCCCTCAATGCATCGAAAATTCAGGTGCTGATGGAGGTCAGGGAGCAGCTCCCAAGGTCGAAAAGGATGCACACACACCCCGAGAAGTGCAATCCTAACAAGTTCTGCCTCTACCATCGTGACCACGGCCATGACCAGAGGAATGCATTCAACTCTGAGATGAGATCGAGGAGCTTATCAGACGAGGTCGGCTCGACAGGTTCATTCGACACCGTCCTTAGGGTAGAGAGGATCGGCCAAGGGCCCTACCGCAACCTAAGCCACCGAGGAGGGAAGAGCAGTCCAGAGATCGACCTCCAATCGGATCATCAACTCTATCTCTGGAGGACCTCGATGGGGTGCAGACCTTCTACGACCATGGGATTTGAAAAATCTGTAAATGTATTACTAACGACTTTGCTTTAAATCAAGTTTCCTTTCAAATTTACATATCTTTTCCTTTCGGCATGGACTCGTAACAACAGGGGATAACCCCTTCAGATAGCAAAAACAAAGCCATGTTAGGAACAAGAGGAAACCTCGTCCTAACATGAGCAAAGTCGGAAGTCCGATTATTTTAAGATCGGACAGGAGGAGAATCCCATATAACGGCCCTTATGTGCCCCCATGGCCATGTTAGGAACAGGAAGAGAACCTCGCCCTAACATGAGCAAAGTCGAAGGCCCGATTCTCCTTAGATCGGATGGGGGGAGAGGCCCTACAATGCCCTTATGTGCCCCCACAGCCATGTTAGGGACAGGAGGAGAACCTCGCCCTAACATGAGCAAAGTCGAAGGCCCGTTCTCCTTAGACCGGATGGGGGAGAGGCCCTACAATGCCCTTATGTGCCCCCACAGCCATGTTAGGGACAGGAGGAGAATCTCGCCCTAACATGAGCAAAGTCAAAGGCCCGATTCTCCTTAGACCGGATGGGGGAAGAGGCCCTACAACACCCTCATGCGCCCCCACAGCCATGATAAGGACAGGAGGAGAACCTCGCCCTAACATGAGCAAAGTTGAAGGCCCGATTACTTTTAGATCGGATGGGGGGAGAGGCCCTACAATGCCCTTATGTGCCCCCACAGCCATGTTAGGGACAGGAGGAGAACCTCGTCCTAACATGAGCAAAGTTGAAGGCCCAGTTACTTTTAGATCGGATGGGGGGAGAGGCCCTGCAATGCCCATATGTGCCCCCACAGCCCTGTTAGAAACAGGAGGAGAACCTCGTCCTAACCTGAGCTGAAATCGACTACATCAGGAATAGGAGGAGAACCTCATCCTGATGCCAACTAAGATCCAATCGTTCAAGACCTGAAAAAAAAAAAGAGAACCTTCTCGACGGCCCCTCTATGCTCCCGCGACCCCGTAAAGAGTTGGGGAGAACCATTACTTAAAAAGAGGAGGGAGATGCGAAGGAAAAGTGATGGACTACACCAGTGAAAATTGGAAGCCAAACTATACCAAAGACACAAAGCACCTCACCTCAATGAAGAAGGAGACCCCTCATTAAAAACCCTCAGTCTCTAAGAAGGAACTCAACATGGGCCAAGGACAGATCAACTTCCTCAAGGCAACTCAAACAGCCCAAAAAAAAAAAAAAGAAGAAAGAGAAAGTGAGACCTACGGTCATGAACGAAAAGGTAAATCAACACGACAATGGCTAGGAACCTTCAAACGATGTCGACGTCGAACAAGTTAAAAGACAAAAGAAATTCGATAACGATGACCTAATACAAGAATGAATAAGGTAATGAAAATTTTTTTTTTCATTTCATTAGCAAAATATACTTTACAAAGTCCGGAATGCCAAAAAAGAAAAACGACAAGAACAGAAAAAGAGGACATATAGAAGGATGGAAGGCAAAAAGAGCCCTAAGGGAGCTCGGTCTCTTCCGACTTCGAACTTTCAGATTCGACCCTCATCAGAGAGTGCCTTAAGCTTTTGACTTCTTCTTCCAATTCTTTCTTCCTTATCAGCATCTCCAGATACATCTGATGAAATCGTTGGCTTTCGTTCTCTGCCTATCGGAGCTTTTTTCTCAGGACCTCGGACTCTACCTCTGCATCCTTGACCGTCTGCTGCTCATATGTCAGCTGGATCTTCAACTGCTGCAGCTCGATCCTCCCCTCACCAAGGGCGACGGATAGCTCTTCTATGGTTCCTCTCAGGGATCGGAGTTCGTCAGGGTCCTGAACAGGGACGAACTGGGCTCCTTCAGATAACTGCCTTTGAAGGCGGGCAACCTCGTCGGTCACCATCCTGAACTTCCTCCTGTAGTCATCCACCTGCTTGCACCAGCCGGTCCGGTATGCATTGTAGTTTGACTCGGCATCCTAGAGCTGTTGCTGAAGGTCAGAGAACTTCTTCGATCATTCTCATCATGGTCGGTCCGAGTCGAAAGCCAGGATGAGCTTCCTTCCAGCTGGCTGATCTTCTCCCGTGCAGCTGACAGCTCCGCTTCAAGAGAGCTGATCTTGGAAGCCTGAGCCCAAGATCGATCGCTGGCATGCTTCTTATGTTCCTCGAGCTCCTTCTCAAAGTTCACCTTCCTCCGACTGTAATCCATGATCCCTTTCATGTGGAGGTTCCGGAAGTGGGTGGCCTCCGCAGTGGCCTCTGAGTGGCTCTCCCTCAGCCTACGAAGTTCGTCCTCCATCTCCTTCGACTTTTTGTTAAATGATGAACTTTCTTCCTCAGATGTTGGATCGTGGACTTCAGCTGAACTTCCTGTGGCAAGGGAAGCACTTCGGTAGGACACTACCATCGGGAGACAAAAGTGTCAAGGCGCGGCTCATTGCAGAAAGAAAAAAGAAAAGAGAAGAGAAGTCCCCCATAAGGAGGAGCCCAATTTTATTGATTGAATGTTTCTTAAAGACAAAAGGAAAAGGAAAAATCACAGTGAAAGAAAAATATAAAGTCAGAGGTCTCAGACCTCCGAAGAAGGATTCAAGGGAGCAACTTCGGCTGTGAAAATTTTCTATACTTCCTTCATTCGAAACTTGAACTCGGAAGTAGGGGGACTGGTGTTGGGTATAAAATACCCCCCAGCTGAAGTTCGTATCAGGAGTGACCCTCTCGAGACTCTACTGACATCCGACCTTGGGCGACATCTTTTCGAACCTCTCCGACGGTCGAGCTTCCGTAATGTTCCCAAGTTCTGCCGACGGATAAACTCCCACAGCTTCTTCCACAAGTGTTGATCGGGTTCCCCCGACGGACGAACTCCTGCCGCATCTCTCGGGCTTCTCTAGCATAAGCTTCTTCGATCGTCTATTAGGTTGCTCCAAGTGCTCTCTAGATTCTACTATCGGTTGACCTCCTACAAGGGTCAACCATTCTCCGGACCTCTTCCAGATCTTTTCCAACAGGATTCGATCGACTCCAATCTGAATTTCTTCCAGAACTTCGTCAGTTCGTCAGTGGCCAAACTTTCCCAACAGCAGATCTCCACGACGGATGGACTCCATCCAAGTTTCTATGGCGGTCGACCACCTTCTGAATTTCATCTGAGCTCCTACGGGAGTCGGACTTCTTCTCCGAACTCCTACTGCAGGTAGACTTCATTCGAGCTCCTACGGGAGCCGGACTTCAGCCCTGAGCTCCTATTGCAGGTAGACCTCATCCGAATTCTCACAAGGGCCGGGTTCCAAGCCCCCACCGCAAGCGATCTACTCCGAGCTTCTACTACAAGCGATCTACTCCGAGCTACCACTACAAGTGGTCTACTTCAATTTCTACTACGAGCGGTCCACATCGGATTTCTACTATAAGCCTCCACCTGAGCTTCTATTGTGAATGAATTCCTTTCAAACTTCTATTGCAGACAGGCTTCGGCCGAGCTTCCTCAACAAATGATCCCCATCCGGACTTCTATGGGAACCAGATTCTGACCGAACTTCTGTAGCGGACAGATTCTGGATGAACTCCTACGACACACGGGCTCCAACAGTCAGACCCCTCCAGCGGGTGAGCCTCTCCAACGCCATCCGACATTCACTACCGGTCGACCTCCTGCTGGATTCTGCATGAAACTGAGCTTCATCCACAAAAGCCCCTGACCGAGCTTCTACAGTAGATGACCTTCGCCTGCAGTACTAGTGCTCAAGGCACCCAACGGTAGAAGGCTCGCCAGCAACATCCGAGCTCCTCTTAGACGGAGAGCTATCCCTCTCCACCAGACACCCCAACCGAGCTTCAACCAACGGGCCTGGACTCCCTGGCAGGCCACAGTAATGGCCACGACTCTGCTCCACTTCCTGTAACGATCTCACGTGGCTCCATCATGCTCTGGCAAGTCACGACAATGGATATCACTCCACTCTCCATAATAGGCTCCACGTAGCAGGCCACAGCGATGGCCACGACTCCACTCCACTACTCTCCATAACATACTCCTCATGGCCCCAAACGGCCCACTACCAGGCGGTTACAGATGTTGCTGTCAATCTGTTATGCCCTCCGCCTATAAAAAGGGGACCCCTAGATACGTTATTCTCGAAGCTCTAATCTCTATCTCAAAACTCTGCTAAAATTTTTATTCGAGCACTCGATTCTTGTTGAGGCAGAGAACTGATTTGAGCATCGGAGGGTCTTGCCGGAGCACCCCCAACTCCGGTTTAGACTTTCTTTGCAAGTCCCGACGGCGACCATGACTCCCTCGACTCCAGCTTCTCTGATGTCGGTGGATTTTTGCACCAACAACAGAAAATTTTCTTTTTAATGAAAGTGAGAAAAAAGTGAAAGAGATCTAAAGAAAAAAGCCTAAGAGTCCTTAATCTAAGAAGAGAGAAGAGTTAATTTTTTTTTTAATTAACTAAAAAAATTGTCAAACACTTACTCAAGCAAACGTCTGTCCTAGATTATCCTAGATCTAGACAGCTCCTAACTATCAAGGAAATTTTGGAGCCCTCCAAGTCAAAAACTAACTAGCTAACTAGCCAGGTAAGAATAAGTTGGTGGGAGGCTCTCCATGCTTTCGCAACGGACCTAATTAGAGAACTACCTTTCTTTGGACTCTTGTCCCTGAACTTCTTTCCTAGACACCAGTCAACTAGCCAATCCTAACCCAGTCTAACTCTTTTAGGTGCCTTATCCTAATGAGCTCGAACACTTTAGAGCTGACGTCTAATTGATTTTAAAATTAAGGCTTGGATTAATGCAGAGTGGTGGATTATGATTTTTGGGCTAAGAAAGGATGATAAAATCTCCACCTTATCTGATTAATGGATTAGCCCTTAATATATATTATGACCATGCAATGCAGCAAACTAAATGTCCAAGCTTATTATTAGCATGCAATCAAGATTAAATTAAATTAATTTGTTTCTTTTTTAGATTTTATGATTAGGTCTCTAATTTCTTAAATAATTTATGAGGTGTTCGTGTAAAATTTTTATTTTGCAAGATTGTAAATTTGACTAAGTAAACTGAGTAAGTTAGAAAGCACTAAAATCAGATTAAACTAGGAATAAAAGGTAGAAAATAAATAAAATAAAAATTTCTAAGTTAATTCAATCTTTTCATCTCCTAGGACAACCATTCAATGTAACTTCCAATTACACGAGGGTAACCTTATGTCAGGGCAATCGATATTGATAAAAAGAATAAAAGTGATCTATTTTTTTTTTCAAGTCAAGAGAATAGAAGGCAAGCTAGCAGTTAACAAAAATAACTATAAATTAAAGAAAATAATAAATATATTTTTAAAAAAAATTAAACTCAAAGCAACCGTACCAACGATCTCCGGCAACAGCGTCAAAATTTGATCACTTTGCCGTGAGGCAATCAAAGATAAATTACTGACCTCAACTATATAGATAGTGTGAGTCAGGTTCGTATCCACGAGGATCATGGGCTGAGTTATGTTTGAGTACTAAAATTAAAGAAGGACTGAAATTATTTGATCGACTAAAATAATGCTAACAAAAATCAAAGTAAATCAAATGCTATCAGAGAAGTAGTTCAAGAATTAGAAAGATGTCTCGGGATTTCATCCAGTTACCTGATAGAGAATTAATACTCTCCTTCTATGCAATGAGTCTATATGCCACCTATCAAGATATAACCTATCTGGCGGGAATACGGCCTGTACCCATTAGATCACGACCCATCCCTCTAGAGTATATGCTAGTCAAGATGAGATGCATACGAGGTAACTAAAAAAGCATAAAAAATAGATATTTAGTAGTGAATCTTTTGTTTTATAGAAAGGAGAAGCACAAAAATAAATAAAATAATAAAAATACTACTTGTTACAAGCACTTCAGGGATTTTTTGAGAATTGAAAAATTTAATCGATCATGGAACTTTTGCTCACTGGCATCTTGGGGTTAAGGAGACTTCTGGGCAGCAACTGGAAGATGGTTGATAGCAGCAGAATGAGGGAAGATGGCGCAGGAAGAGAGAGATTTTTGGTGTGGAGAAGGATGGTGTCGGTGTAGAAAAAGATGGTGGAGGTGTTTGGGTGTTTGGATGGCTAGGCTAGATGAGGTATGGAAATGATTTTAGGTAGAAAAGAAAGATCGCCGGCTTGTGGCCTAGAAAGATCCCCCTTCGATTCTCTACGGCCTTCTTTTTATAAACTTCATATAATGCATTTGTTCCATGTCGCATCCAACAACCCATCACATTTTGTTCTGCCGGCTCCATCTTATCGCTTCGCATCCAACAGCCTTGTGACTTTTTTCATGTGAACCAATGCGTTTAAACTGTCTATGCTTGTCGGTCCGCTACACTTCCACATGAAGCTAGCACTTTTGAATCCACACGCGCTCACCATTTCCCACTCTCGATCTCATTTTCATCCAGGCCATGAAGACCATGTCTTGCTGGCTTGTTGAATTTAAAATGAGGTTGGGATGTGAGGTGAAGAGGGTTTGCCATATGGAAGATGGTAGACTTTGGTGCCATAAGAGTTGGGATAGGAGTGGGGGTCGCTTGGAGTTATGGCATGAAAGAATATTATATAGGCTTTGGAATCATGTGGAGAACTTGGGAGCCAAGAGAGAAATGAAAACAAAGAAAGGTCCACATGGTAGTTTTGGCATGAAAGAATATTATATGGGCTTTGAAATCACATGGAGAACCTGGGACCCAAAAGAGAAATGAAAACAAAGTGAGGTCCACATGGCAGTTTTGGGAGGAGGAACATTATTCCATGAAGATTTGTGGGCTACTAAAAATTTGGGAAGGAGGACTTTGAGCTACGTGAAGATATTTTGGCATGTGAAATGAAGGGAGTTGGTGCTTGAAAACTTGAGTCTGGATCAAATTGAGTCCATTTTGTTTGAATGAGCCCAATCTTCTAATTACCTGCAGAAGAGACTAAGAAGTATCAAATTCCAATTAATAAAGATTAAACAATATAATATTTAATACTTCTAATGTTATAATTCATGTATTGATCAGACCTAATAATTTAAGAGGATTTAATTAGATGTATTGAGAGAGGAGAAAAGACTGACTAGCTAATTATAATCCTTCCACTAACTTCACCAAGTCAGATCAAAGAAGACTAGATACAAGCTGATCCAGCCGACTAGTCATAAATCTGAAAGAAAAATCATCTTTTTCCTTATAGGATCTTCCAGATTTCATTAAATCTGAGGCGGAATAATTTTAAAAAAAATTATCCTATATTTATTTTAGATCTAAGTCTCTAGATCTAATTTTATTATCTGATATTAATTCTAAAATAAATCTAAAAATATGAGGAAACATAAAATACCTCAAGGGTAATCTGATTATCCTGTAGATGATCGCAGCAAGCCTGAGGTTCTGATTTAGCCACGCAATTGTCTGACCTCTACCAGTATCCACTCAGGTAGGACCTGGATCATCTTCTCCTCGTGACTCTCTGCTCCAAAAATTTTTAGAGAAAGAAGTATTTCATCTACAGAACCTCAGGCTTGTTAAACTGGTACTATCTCTAAAATTCATTGGACAAGTATTCTCCTCCTCGATCTAAAAATTTAGCCTAAGGTTTTGTAGATAGAGAAAGATGTCCAATGAAAGGGTAAACTAGAAAAAGTATAAAAATCCTTCGATCTGATCGAGGAGGAGAATACTTGTCCAATGAATTTTTAGACCATCTTAAAGCAAAGAGAATTATCTCTGAATGGACACCTCCTTATACGCCACAATTAAATGGTGTAGCCGAAAGGAGGAGCCATACCTTATTACATATGGTATGATCCATGATGTGCTTCACTGAATTGCCTACTTCCTTCTGGGGTTATGCTTTAGAGACCGCAATAATTATCTTGAATAGAGTACCTTCTAAATCTGTATCTAGCACTCCATATGAAATATGGAGAGGTAAGAAGCCCAATCTTAAATATTTTAAGATATGGAGATGTTCAGCATATGTCAAAAGAAATTTTGGACATAAACTAGATACTAGAGTAAATAAATATTTGTTTGTAGGATATCCTAAGGATAGTACAGGATATCTATTCTACCACCCTACTGAACAAAAGGTATTTGTAAGTAGGCATGCCACTTTCATGGAGAAAGAATTTATCCTAGAAAGAAGCAGTGGGAGAAATATTGAAATTAATGAAGTTCAACAAAAATAAATAGATATTTTTCAACCAAATATTCACATAAATAAGGAAGAACTAGAACACATAACTCCTATCCATAGGTCAGAGAGGGTACGATATGTACCTATAAGGTATGGGTTCATTATTGAGAATAATGAAGCCCAAGTCATTGAGAATGACGAACCTTTGATCTATACAGAAGCTATCATGAGTAAGGACTCAGACAGATGGCAGGATGCTATGAAATTCGAGATGGACTCCATGTACACCAACAAAGTATGGACTTTGGTTGATGCACCAGAAGGGGTAAACCCTATTGGGTGCAAATGGGTCTATAAGAAAAAGATTGGAGTAGATGGTCAAATAGAAACCTATAAAGCTAGATTGGTAGCTAAAGGTCTCAGAGAAAAACAGGGTATTGATTATGATGAAACTTTTTCACCTATTGCCATGCTTAAATCTATTCAGATAATGCTTGCAATAGCAGCATACTATGATTATGAAATATGGCAAATGGATGTGAAGACCGCCTTCTTGAATGATTTTCTAGAAGAGGAGGTCTACATGTCACAGCCAGAGGGTTTTGTCTCAAATGATAGACCAAATCTAGTATGCAGGCTTAAAAAATCTATTTATGGATTAAAGCAAGCCTCAAGGAGTTGGAACATCCGCTTTGATGTAATAATCAAAGAATTTGGCTTCATCAAAAATGTGGATGAACCTTGTGTGTATAAGAAGACTAGTAGGAGTGCCCTAGTTTTCTTGGTTCTGTATGTAGATGACATACTCCTTATTGAGAATGATATTCCAATGTTACAAACAGTCAAATTATGGCTATCAAATAAGTTTTTCATGAAAGACTTGGGGGAAGCATCCTATATACTTGGTATAAAGATCTATAGAGATAGATCTAAAAGGATGCTAGGCTTATCTCAGTCTAGGTACATTGACTTAATACTGAAAAGATTCAGTATGAATGAGAGTAAAAGAGGTTATTTACCCATGAGTCAAGGCATACATCTCTCTAAGAACATGTCTCCTAAGATAACTGAAGAGAGAAATAGAATAAGTTCTATTCCTTATGCTTCAGCTGTAGGATCAATAATGTATGCTATGTTATATACCAGGCCTGATGTAGCTTATGCCTTAGGCATAGACAGTAGATTTTAGGCTGATCCAGTAGAGGATCATTTGAAGGCTGTGAAAAATATTCTAAAGTACTTAAGAAGGACTAAGAATATTTTTCTCATATATGGTGAATCTGATCTTAAACTAGAAGGATACTCTGATTCTAGTTTTCAATCAGACCCAGATGATAGCAAATACATTTCAGGGTATGTCTTTACTTTGAATGGTGGAGCAGTGAGTTGGAAGAGCTCTAAGCAGCAAACAGTAGCTGACTCAACCACAGAGGCAGAATACATAGCTGCAAGTGAAGCCGCCAAGAAAGCTGTCTGGATGAAGAAGTTCATCACTGAATTGGGCGTTGTTCCTGAGATTGAGAATCCAGTACCACTTTATTGTGATAATACTGGAGCAGTTGCTCAAGCAAAGGAACCCAGGTCTCACCATAAATCCAAGCACATTTTGAGACACTTCCATCTCGTTCGTGAAATAATTGAAAGACAAGATGTTATTATTGAACGAGTAGACACAAAGAACAACATAGCGGATCCATTCACTAAAGCTTTACCACAGCAGCAATTCGATCGCCATCTCGATTGTATGGGGTTGAAATATAAGGGAGATTGGCTTTAGTGCAAGTGGGAGATTGAAAGGAATATGCCCTATAAGCCAATCAAAATGTATAAATAGATGGATATTTTTTTTATCTCCTGACAACTCATGTACTGATGTTTTAAATAAATAAAGGTATTTAATTCATCATATGCTGCATCTTATTTTTTTTGATGAACCCCATAAATTAGGGCGATGGTTTTAGGGTTATGATGCGATCATACCAAGTGATACCTAAAACCTTAAAACTCTAATTTTAAATATTCCTAATCGATGGAACATTGAGTAGGAGATCAATGTTTCCAGTAAGACTGGTACATCCTGTGTATGCTCGGTAGAGAGGGTAATTGATTTCACAATTACTTGTGTATGATACTAATATAAGAATGTAAGTGTTCATTAGAGAATGAATTCACTGAATTGATCGAATTAAAGAATATCTGATGGAGTCTTATCTACATGTCAACAGATTTTTTCTTATAGTGGGAATTGTGCATGTAAATCTTTTGACCTGAGACTGCCATAGAACCTTATAAGCATGAATCCATATTTTAGATCATACTCATTCATGATTTAATCATGTACGGGATGTTCTGGATATGATGGATTGCTTATGAATGTTGTGAGTAGGTCAATATGGAAACGATCGCTCCTAGTAAGAGGAGATCGCATCCTATCTGCTTCAATCAAATAATGATTCAAGAAGACTTTGATCCAAGCATTATGAAAAAATTAGAAATGGTTTCTAATGTTTCATAAATTGAATCATTATCAAGAGAAATATGAATCTAAAAAATTGAGTTTGACATTTTTCCATACCCAAACTTATATTTAGGATGCAGGATGATCGTAAGATCATGATGCACGGTAATTTTCCACTGAAGGATATTTTTGGTATTTTCATCAAAATTTCATATCTTCTAGGTAGACATGATACGTTGCTAGATGTCAATCATGTCTTGTGAGTTTGATCAAATTAAAGAGTTTAATTCGATCATTAATTAAAAGCTGTTTTAATTGATCAAAACGGTTCAACTTGATTTGACCTAAATCGGCTGGGTTGTGTTCTAACCAAATTAGACTAAATTGCATCTGGACTCACTGCTGGCTAGATGTGGAACCCAATGGGTCACACACAAAGAAAATTGATCATGGGTTTAATTTGATTAAACCATGTTTGCAAGTTGAACATGCTAGCACATGTTGCAAACCCTAGCATTTAGATTCGAATCGAATTCGAATCGGGTTCTGATTTGGGCTAATTTAGAACCAATTTGAGCCAAATTGGATTTGGTCTTGAAGTGGGTTTGAAGTGTTTTAATTGGGCTTGCTGTTGGGTGACAAAAATCAAAAAACCACATGCCTAAGAGTCTCTCTCTTGGCATGTGGATTTGAATCCATGCGCATGAGCCACATGGCGCATGGATGGAGTTGGCGCCACCTTTAGATAAGGTCTTTCCTATTTTTTCTCCATGACTTTTATTCTACAAATGATTTTCAGATGTCTTAGGAGGTGCCTAAGAGTCTTTCTGAGTATTAAACTCTTTGTAGAAAAATTAGGAGAAGTGGTAAGAATTTAAATCCATGCGCATGTGTCACATGGCGCATGGATGAGAGATGGCGCACCTTATCTTGATCTTTCCTATTTTTCTTCATGAATTTTATTCAATGAATGATTTTCAGATGTCTTAGGAGGCACCAAAGAGTCCTTCTGAGTATTAAAGACATCGTACAAAAATTAGGAGAAGGGATAAGGATTAAATCAATGCGCCACCCCTTGGAAGCGCCCCTTGGAAATTTCAAATGGGGAGATAAGTTTTAACTTATCCACGCCCCTTAATCTCTTGCACCATTCTTCAAGTTGGCACCCTCTATCTTGGCCATTGGATGGGCTTCCTTTCAGATCTAAAGGCATGGGTTGATGGCGCCAATAAGAGAAGCTTTGTGACTTCTCATCTAAACACCGTAAGTTAAGATCGAAGAGTCCTTCTGAAATAAGGTGCCTCTTCAACCCAACTTTGATGTACACATGGCATTTCTTAATTTATGGGGCTTGAGAAATAGAAAGGAGGCATGAGATAAATTGTCAGAGGGTGTGAGATGTTTTGGATTGCACCTTTACATGCAATATAAATAGGGGTGCACGCCGAGGAGTCTGTGCGCATTCAGAAATCTTCTTTCTTTCTTACAAGAGGCTCTGCTTGTCCAATTTTCTTTATTGTTTCTCTCTAGCCTAGATAAGGTCCTAATAAAGGACAAGAAATCTTCCAAAAGGCTTAAAGAATTAGAATAAAAATTAAGGAGACAAGGAGCAAGAAAGGAAGGCAAGAAAAGGTCCAACAGTGTGACAGCAAAGCCAAGAAAGGAGGTTCTGCCCAAATTATATTTAAATTCTGATAAATTAGAATTTAATTGCAGAGTATTTTTAAATAAGTGCTAGTGGGTTGGTCGAGTCCCCGTGTGGATCAACGTTGGAGGGTGAACACGTGGGCACCTGGTGGAAACCCAAACAGATTGCTACCGGCAACTAAGCACAAATCAGGGTTTAGCGATAAGAGGTATGTTTCTATATCTTTTATTTGATATTACTGCATATTATATGGTTTAATTTCTGATAAGGTGATCTTGGAGTTAGATTTTATTTTTATGATTTCATAATAATTGCTTTGAAATCCGTGCTTCCGCCATTGTATTAAAACCTTTCAGTGGCATCAGAGCAACCTTGTTAGAATTAAATCATATGATGATATGTTAATGATTTAATGGCAATATTATAAATATAATATGATCATTATTTATGTTTTAATATGATGAGATCATATTCATTATTTCATAATTAAATTATGAT